>NC_059221.1:23975843-23995843 GCF_020615455.1 Coregonus clupeaformis | reverse complement strand
AGAGTTCTTGCAGCATGAACTGACATATTGTCCACCCAATCAAGGGATCAGAAACTGAATCTAGTATTGAAAGCATAAGCTACAGCTAGCTAGCACTGCAGTGCATAATGGTGAGTAGTTGACTCAAAGAGAAAGACAATAGTTGAACAGTTTTAAACAAATTAATTTCTTCAAAAATGAAGGAGAAGCAAGAGAGAGCGAGAGAGAGCTAGCTATATTCCGTTGTATATTTTTCACTTTCACTTTCACTTACTTAGCTAGCGAATGCAGCAAGCTAGTTTAGCCCACTCAAACACCCGGCTCAAACAGAGAGGGATGCTATGTTAGCTAGCTGGCTATGGCTATCCAATAAGGCCATATTGGGTAAAATGCCACTTTATCTCTGTTATTTTTTAATCAGGTCTGTAAAAAAATATCAATTACGGTCCTATTCTCATTTGCTTTTAACAGTACCAAGAATTAGAACAGGTCATGGTAGAAATAGTTTTAGTTACTCAGCTCCGTGGTCCTAGAATTCTCTGTGATGATCTAGTCACGATGGTGGAGTTTAAACACTTGGTCGATGTAAATATCATAGAAGAGTGTAATTGTCTTTAGGACAGCTGTTTTTTAGTTATGACATTTGTGTTTCTTTACGTGATATGTAACTGTTGTACTGTATGTGTGTCTATAGTTTTATTCAATGTTGTGTTAGTGTATGTTCCCCCTGCTGCTGTTGGACCAGGTCTCTCTTGAAATATAGATTTTATCTCAATGAGAAAAACCTGTATAAATAAAGTTTAAATAAAAAGAAAAAAGAAAATACTGGAACTCTTCCAAGTCAAGGTAAGCTTTTGGTTTCATAAATGTATTGCCACCAGGGCCTGCCGGTGTAACTGCTAAACTGCTGACTGTACACTGTACTGCAAGATTGTAGTGGGTTTACTAACGCGTTAGTTCTAGTAGCTATGTTGACTATGACGTTAGCTAATATGGTGACAACAATGTAGGCTGTGTGTAGCGGTTAGCAGTTACGGTATGAAGGTTTGGCTTGGAAAGTTTTTTTTTGCTGTTGTGTTGTGCAATTGACATCCACAAGCGAAGGGAAAAGGTGAAAGGGAGAGAGCGCGTAGATGCGCGAAGGAATTATACAAGAAGCAAAGTGATCATACTGTTCATAAAAATGTCACTGCTTAAAGTGCACTAAGTGTTAGTAGTAGTAAATGCTCTTCACTCACTTCATAACTAAGTTATCTCCAAGCTAGCCTGGTTGTCAGATAGCCAAACAGCTGCCTGTGCTCAATATTAGAAACTGTTAGTGATTACACCAAGTTAGCTTGTGCTACGTTTTACACCCTATGCTAACAGTTTGGCCCACGCTCAGACAGACAGACTGGCTCTGGCCTGTCCTGGCCCATGAGGTTAGCGGCTACGCGGCTAACACGAACATCAAGATGGCTTCTACCCAGCCCAGGGTTGGAGCCTGAACAGCCTGGACACATGGGCAGATTTAACCAAGGACGATGTGACTAAACAATCCCATTATCATCTGCAGACAATCTCATTATAGCAGGCCTCTCATGTTTTTAGTATTATTCTTAGTTCTTTCTCCTCCAGTTTTTAGTCATTTAGCAGATGCTCTTATACAGAGTGACTTACAGGACCAATTAGGGTTAAGTGCCTTGCTCAAGGGTACATAGACAGATTTTTCACCTAGTCGGCTCGGGAATTGGCCCAACGCTCTTAACCGCGTGGCTACCTGCTGTCCAACACTGACAGGCCTCCAAAACACTGAGGATATCATCCATCTCCCTGACCATCTGTCCTTCTCTGTCCTGGTTTATCTCTAACTTCTTCTCTCTGTCTTGCCTCTGTGACTCTATCTCTTCTCAGTCTTTATCTCATCTAGACATTTAATTCAATATTATCCCCGTCACATCCCCCCTCTTTCTATGTTCTCTCTCTCTCTGTTTAAATGAAGCTGACACAGCACCTGGGAGAGTCGCCCACACAGTATTTAACTGGAGGAGGAAGGAGAGCCGTCTCATGTATGTGATCTAGAGTAGATAAGGCTGTCATGGCAGGGCAGACGGCGCTGTCTCTAGCCAGTCAAAAAGTGAAGTGACAGATCCATGTGGTGGAGCACAGCATTAGGCTAGGGTTAACCCACAGTAATGCATCTGTAGATGAAGGAGGGGATAAGCCTGCAGACCCAGCTCACTGACACTGGGATCCATCCAGCTGCAGAGGCAGCCTTCCTGGAAGCAACAGCAGAGTAGCCTATAGGAGGAATCCCTCAACTACACATGGACAAAGAGCTGTTACTGTAATTAGGGTTGAGTCGGGCTAGTAAATAATATACTTTTGGTGTATGTTTTGGAAGAAAGGTTACCTGGGGGCGTCGTTCCTGCTCTCCAGGCTGTCACAGAGCCCCTTAGAGGGGGTGGACCTCCCGCTGCTGTCATGGTCCTGGGCGGGGGGCATGGGGTAGGCCTGGTTAGGTAGGGCTATGCGGCGGCCCTCCCCTCCTCCTCCCCCTCTCTGGGGCTTGCTGGGGCCCCTCAGACCCGTCTCAGAGCTCCTCTTCATGGCCTGTAGCTGGGCCAGGGGCACGATGTCGCAGGCCTGGGGCCGGTGCCACACCGTCTGCTGGCTGGCACTGTTGTAGTAGTAGAAGCGGTTGTTGTGGCCGTCAAACAGCTCCCACCACTGGTTGCCGTCGGACTGTCGCACGGCGGCGCCTGCGGGGGGCTCCCAGCCACACTCCCCCGAGGCCAGGTTCACGTACATGCGCTCCTGCGAGCGCGGCTCCAAGATCTCCACCCAGTCACAGCTAGAGAGAGGAGAGATGGGGGACATGGGAAATGTAGTCAAGCTCTGGAAGACTGTACTCTATATGACAGACATTCTGAAAATATTTTTTATCAGTTATGTGAGCACGGACCAAAGGGATTTGTCTTTGTTTAATCTACAATAGGAATAGGAATAGGCCTATGAGTGTATGAGTGTATGAGTGTATGAGTCTAGGTTGCGTTCAGTACAGCTACACATAAGAGCCAGTAAGAGTAACCCAGGATTAAACACAGATTACATCCACAGGTGGCTGAGGGATTGAAGTAAGTGGAGAAGGAGGGCCAGTGGATAGAGAGGCAGGGGGTGCTGGGGCTGTTGCCCACTAAGGGGTTTTCTCCTGAGAGAGAGAGAGGCCTGGGCAAAGCTCCCAGGCTCTAATCTCCTCAAGGAGAGGCCAAACAAAGGAGCCAGGCGAGAGAGAGTGAGCTGGTTCAACACAATTATACCCAACCAAATTATGAGAAAGCAATAAGATAACTATTTGATACACTACAAAGTATCAACTTAAAAATAGAGCAAATTGGAATGCTATCTGGCCCTAAACAGAGAGTGCACAGTGGCAGAATACCTGACCACTGTGACTGACCCAAAATTAAGAAAATCCTTGGCTATGTACAGACTCAGTGAGCATAGCCTTGCTATTGAGAGAGGCTGCCATAGGCAGACCTGGCACTCAAGAGAAGACAGGCTATGTGCACACTGCCCAAAATGAGGTGGAAACTGAGCTGCATTTCCTAAACTACTGTCAAATGTATGACCATATTAGACACACATATTGCCCTCAGATTACACAGACCCACAAAGAATTTGAAAACAAATTATACATTGATAAACTCCCATATCTGTTAGGCGAAATAGCGCAGTGTGCCATCACAGCAGCAAGATTTGTGACCCGTTGCCATGAGAAAAGGACAACCAGTGAAGAACAAACAACATTGTAAATACCACCAATATGTATCTATTTATGTATCTTCCCCTACTATTCGTACTTCAACTATTTGCACATTACTAAAACACTGTACATAGCTGATAATATAACAGTTGAAATGTCTTCATCTTTTTGAAAGCTTTTTGAGTGCAATAGAGAGAGAGAGAGAGAGGGGAATACAATCATAGCTACATACTCATACCCACATGTACATCAGCACAAAATAAAACCCATAGATGTTGTCTAGGTCACCCATTCTCCTGAAGGCCTAGTGCAGAATAAACCGTGCTGGCATGGCAGCTCTAAACACACTGTTAATCCCAGTAGGCAGTGTACCTACATCTCATTAAACACAGGTTCAACAGTTCACACCAAACTACATCCTAAGGAGCTTTCCACACACACACACACAAACAAACAGACACGTTAAAACCTGTCAGTAAAGAAAACAAGACACACTCTCACAGGGAACAACTGGATGATCACCCCACCCCTGCTGAGACCTCTTGGAAATGTTGAAAGCTCACAAAGACACACACTTTGTTTTATGTGAAAAGGTGTAAAAAAAAAAATTTAAAAAAATCCCTGCCACATTCTACAAATTATTTTTAGACAGAAAATCGACCAACAATTTTTCCACAACAGCACTTTCTCCCACAGTCCTGAGAATCCTACCTAAACAACAATGAAATGGTCTCTGAAATGGAAATGGAAGCTAAACTACTATCTTAGTGTTTATGTTCAGACTACTATCAGGTCACACTCACTTACACACAATCTGAGGATTCCTACAGTACTTCTGGATGGTCCACAGAACGCTAAGAAGGCACTGACGTCCTGAGGTGCTGTATGTCACTTTTCCTGTTTTAGCTTGACTTGTATCTTTCTAGGAAGCATCCTCCCGTCCCTACACAACCTGTCCAAAAGCTTGTCCGACATCTTAAAATTCACACCTTCCTGTCCCAAATCCAAGAGTCACACCTCCAATGACAATGACAGTTCTGATCCAGAGCGTTGCTGTGAAGGAGTGTGTGTGGGTGGTCAGTCCCTCTCCTTTCTCTCAACCCACTCTCCAATCTCCACTCTTGACTAAATAGGAGTCTCCCTCTTTCTGGGGCTTTGGGACAGTCCCGTCCCCACTTCTCTCAGGGGACACTGGTAGCTCTCAGCGGTCAGCTCTATTTCTGTCAGACACCCAGGGTGACCACAGGCCACTGACCCCATGTCACATGACCAGCTGACCAGGACAGGAATAGAGCATGTTTGGGGAAGTACATATGTGTGTGTTTGTTCACGTGAGAGAGAGAAACAATCCTACTGAGATCAAACCTGAATCAGAAATATCCTCGACAAATATGGCAACCCCATGTTGAGAGAGAGAGAGAGAGAGAGAGAGAGAGAGAGAGAGAGAGAGAGAGAGAGAGAGAGAGAGAGAGAGAGAGAGAGTGAAAGAGAGTGATGAGAGAAAGGGAGTGTTTCTCAGAAGTAAACCTGTGTCACATGCTAGTGGTCCAGTGGGATGGATGCTGTGTCCAGCTGGTGGCTCAGTCCCTCAGTGGTAGAGAGCTAATACTGTACATCAACCCCACCCTAGTACCACACATAGGACTGTCACACACTGCCCAGACCACCACCACCTGACTGACAGCTGAGAGAGAGAAGGAGTAACGCTGATCTCTTACCACTCAGTCCTTTGGCTCCCCTGTCTGTGAAAGACTGTCCTTGTCCGCATCTCACTCACAGATAGCATAGTAGCTGGCTGGCTCTGTGTGTGCTGCTCCCTGTCCTCTCACCCCGTCTCCCCAGTGGTATCCCCCCCACAGCCAGACCCAGTAATCCAGGGCTCCTAGCCACAGGCCTGCTTTTGTCCCTCTCAATAACGCTGACTAGGCCCTGCTATAAAGCTCTGTTCTGGCTGTCACTGCATCAAATCCCACCAGCCAGGGTCATAAAGATACACTACACAACATGACACAGACACACACACACAGAGGGAGAACCCGTACAGAGGAGAGGAAACCAACAATGCTGTTCTGTTGTGACTGAGAGACATACTTCCAACTGGGTCATGGCTAGAAGGGATCCAGCTTTTGTCAAATTAACATCACTTTAGCTAACCCTAACTCAAACCCTTTTCTTAACCTTAACCTTATTCTCCTAACCTGATACGTTAATTCTCCTAATCTTCTGCGTAAATTCTTCTAACCTGCTATGAAAAGTCAAATCTGACGTTAATTCGACAAGAGCTGGATCCCTTCTAGCCATGACCTTCGAACTGGAGCATGACCAACCAACTCACTGATACCTGACCTCAGAGAACTGAGAAACATCAGAAACTCTCTGTCTGCCTGTCTGTCTGCCTGTATGTCTGTCTGCCTGACCGCCTCTCTGCCTGACCGCCTCTCTGCCTGTCTGCCTGTCTGTCTGTCTGTCTGTATGTATGTCTGTCTGTCTCTCTGTCTGCATGTCTGCCTGTCTGTCTGTCTCTCTGTTGTCTGTCTGTCTGTCTGTCTGTCTGTATGTCTGTCTGTCTGTCTGTCTGTCTCTCTGTCTGTCCCTAAATACATTCTGGTGCAACCAATTACCTTCAGAAGTCACATAATTAGTTAAATAAAGTCCACCTGTGTGCAATCTAAGTGTCACATGATCTCAGTATATATACACCTGTTCTGAAAGACCCCAGAGTCTGCAACACCACTAAGCAAGGGGCACCACCAAGCAAGCGGCACCATGAAGACCAAGGAGCTCTCCAAACAGGTCAGGGACAAAGTTGTGGAGAAGTACAGATCAGGGTTGGGTTATAAAAAAATATCAGAAACTTTGAACATCCCACGGAGCACCATTAAATCCATTATTAAAAAATGGAAAGAATATGGCACCACAACAAACCTGCCAAGAGAGGGCTGCCCACCAAAACTCCCGGACCAGGCAAGGAGGGCATTAATCAGAGAGGCAACAAAGACACCAAAGATAACCCTGAAGGAGCTGCAAAGCTCCACAGCGGAGATTGGAGTATTTGTCCATAGGACCACTTTAAGCCGTACACTCCACAGAGCTGGGCTTTACAGAAGAGTGGCCAGAAAAAGCCATTGCTTAAAGAAAAAAATAAGCAAACACGTTTGGTGTTCACCAAAAGGCATGTGGGAGACTCCCCAAACATATGGAAGAAGGTACACTGGTCAGATGAGACTAAAATTGAGCTTTTTGGCCATCAAGGAAAACGCTATGTCTGGCGCAAACCCAACACCTCTCATCACCCCGAGAACGCCATACCCACAGTGAAGCATGGTGGTGGCAGCATCATGCTGTGGTGATGTTTTTCATCAGTAGGGACTGGGAAACTGGTCAGAATTGAAGGAATGATGGATGGAGCTAAATACAGCGAAATTATTGAGGGAAACCTGTTTCAGTCTTCCAGAGATTTGAGACTGGGACGGAGGTTCACCTTCCAGCAGGACAATGACCCTAAGCATACAGCTAAAGAAACACTTGAGTGGTTTAAGGGGAAACATTTAAATGTCTTGGAATGGCCTTAAAGATTGCTGTACACCAGCGGAACCCATCCAACTTGAAGGAGCTGGAGCAGTTTTGCCTTGAAGAATGGGCAAAAATCCCAGTGGCTAGATGTGCCAAGCTTATAGAGACATACCCCAAGAGACTTGCAGCTGTAATTGCTGCAAAAGGTGGCTCTACAAAGTATTGACTTTGGGGGGGGGTGAACATTTATGCACGCTCAAGTTTTCTTTTTTTTTCTTTTTTTTCTTGTTTGTTTCACCCCAAAAAATATTTTGCATCTTCAAAGTGGTAGAGGCATATTGTGTAAATCAAATGATACAAACCCCCTAAAAATCTATTTTAAGTCCAGGTTGTAAGACAACAAAATAGGAAAAATGCCAAGGGGGGTGAATACCACTGTATCTGTGCACATGCCTGCACAAGGAGCAGGGCTTAGTTTAGATAGGGAGGAACAGACAGGGGGAATGAGAGCTAGACATTCAGCTATTCATACAATCCTATTGCAAGGAGTTTGTCAATAGCTTCGCAGATGAGTAAGTAAATGCTGTGCAGTCACTGCATGTGAGCCAGGATAAACAATGACTTCCTCCATCAGCTGAATCCACTGTGTGCAATCTATTTAAAGAGAAACATCATGCTGTGAAGCTAGAACTTGATTTTGTTTATAAATCTCATGAGGACAGATAGATAGTCTCTCTCTCTCTCTCTCTCTCTCTCTCTCTCTCTCTCTCTTTCTCTCTCTCGCTCTCTCTCTCTCGCTCTCTCTCGCTCTCTCTCTCTCTCACGCTCTCTCTTTATATATACATTTAATTTAAAGGGCTTTATTGGCATGGGAAACATGTTTACAGAGCCAAATCAAGTGAAATAGATAATAAACAAAAGTGAAATAAACAAATTGAAATGAACAGTAAACATTACACAAAGTTTCAAAAGAACAGTGGTGTAAAGTACTTAAGTAAAAATACTTGAATGTACTACTTAAGTAGTTTTTGGGGGTATCTGTACTTTACTATTAATATTTTTTTACAACTTTTACTTACTCAGTAGTTTTTTACTTTTACGCCACTACATTCCTAAAGAAAATGATATACTTTTTACTCCATACATTTTCCCTGACACCCAAAAGTGTCAGGGAAAATGTTTAGCAGGACAATAAAATGGTCTAATTCACACACTTATCAAGAGAACATCCCTGGTCATCCCTACTGCCTCTGATCTGGAGGACTCACTAAACACATGCTTCATTTGTAAATGACGTCTGAGTGTTGGTGCCTATCTGTAAATTTGCTGTGTGGTTTGCTTAATATAAGGTCTTTGAAATGATTTATACTTTTACTTTTAATACTGAAGTATATTTGATCAATTACATTGACTTTTGATACTTAAGTATATTTAAAACCAAATACTTAGACTTTTACTCAGGTAGTAGTTTACTGGGTGACTTTCATTTTCTATTAAGGTATCTTTACTTTTACTCAAGTATGACAATTGGGCACTTTTTCCAACACTGCAAAAGAATAGAGACGTTTCACATTTCACATGTTGAAGTACAAAAGGGAAAATAAATAGATGCGTAAATATAGTTTGTATTTCCAATGGTGTTTGTTCTTCAATTGTTGCCCTTTTCCTGTGGCAACAGGTCACAAATCTTGCTGCTGTGATGGCACACTGTGGTATTTCACCTAATAGATACGGTAGTTTATCAAAATTGGATTTGTTTTCGAAATCTTTGTGGGTCTGTGTATATATATCTCTGTCTCTAACACACACACACACACACACACACACACACACACACACACACACACACACACACACACACACACACACACACACACACACACACACACACACACACACACACACACACACACACACACACACACACACACACACACACACACACACACACACACACACACACACACACACACACACACACACACACACACACACACTCAGCTGCCGACTTGGACTGAAGCACAGATCAGCGATCACGCGAGGCATTTTCCGTGTGGGTGGTCGGGGGAACAACGCTTAAAAAACACTGTGTAACAGAAGCCTCCCGGTGCAGCCCAAACGAATAAACAGACAAACACACACAGTCGTAAACTCCTCCCCGCTCCCACCACCCCTTCAAACAGCTGGCAGCACCCCCAGAACAACTCTGCGTTCCTTCGGTATAAAACTTCCAAGCAGCAATGTAACGTGGGATACTGTTTTTTTCCCGTTGGTTTCTTTCTCTTGGGCCTTGCATGTAAGGATCTGTAGGGGTCTGTAAGGCTCTATAAGGATCTGTAAGGATCTGTAAGGCTCTGTAATGCTCTGTAAGGCTCTATAAGGATCTGTAAGGCTCTAGAAGGATCTGTAAGGCTCTGTAAGGATCTGTAAGGATCTGTAATGCTCTAGAAGGATCTGTAAGGCTCTGTAAGGATCTGTAAGGATCTGTAAGGCTCTGTAAGGATCTGTAAGGATCTGTAAGGATATGTAAGGATCTGTAAGGGTCTGTAAGGGTCTGTAAGGATCTGTAAGGGTCTGTAAGGCTCTATAAGCTGTAACCGCAGAGATGCATAACCATAATATTATACCGTGATCGTGAGTTACATAAGCATTTGTGGTCCTCAAGATGAAGACCAGACACCACACTGGTATGGTTGTGTCCCAATAGTAGCGGCCTTACTTGATCTCCTTTACCAACATGGTCTCAGAGCATTTTGTATTATTTTGTATGTAAATCCGAGACACTAAATCCGAGACACGAATTACAATTCGTATTATAGGTTACGAATTTGCAAAACGTATGATATGTTAGTCCCCTGTAGCTCAGTTGGTAGAGCATGGCGCTTGCAACGGCAGGGTTGTGGGTTCGTTTCCCATGGGGGGCCAGTATGAAAATGTATGCACTCACTAACTGTAAGTCGCTCTGGATAAGAGCGTCTGCTAAATGACTAAAATGTAAATGTAAATGTATAAGGCTATATAAGGATATGTAAGGGTCTGTAAGGGTCTGTAAGGATCTGTAAGGATATGTAAGGGTCTGTAAGGGTCTGTAAGGATCTGTAAGGGTCTGTAAGGCTCTATAAGGATCTGTAAGGCTCTGTAAGGCTCTATAATGATCTGTAAGGCTCTGTAAGGCTCTGTAAGGCTCTGTAAGGATCTGTAAGGCTCTGTAAGGATATGTAAGGCTCTATAAGGATCTGTAAGGCTCTATAAGGCTCTGTAAGGCTCTGTAAGGCTCTGTAAGGATCTGTAAGGATCTGTAAGGCTCTGTAAGGATCTGTAAGGCTCTATCAGGCTCTATAAGGCTATATAAGGATCTGTAAGGCTCTGTAAGGCTCTGTAAGGATCTGTAAGGATCTGTAAGGCTCTATAAGGATCTGTAAGGCTCTGTAAGGCTCTGTAAGGCTCTATAAGGCTCTATACGGCTCTGTAAGGCTCTGTAAGGCTCTGTAAGGCTCTGTAAGGCTATGTAAGGCTCTATAAGGCTCTGTAAGGCTCTGTAAGGCTCTGTAAGGCTCTGTAAGGCTCTATAAGACTATGTAAGGCTCTGTAAGGCTCTATAAGGCTCTGTAAGGCTCTATAAGGCTCTATAAGGCTCTGTAAGGCTCTATAAGGCTATGTAAGGCTCTATAAGGCTCTGTAAGGCTCTATAAGGCTCTGTATGGCTCTATAAGGCTATGTAAGGCTCTATAAGGCTCTGTAAGGCTCTATAAGGCTCTGTAAGGCTCTATAAGGCTCTGCAAGGCTCTATAAGGATCTGTAAGGCTCTATACGGCTCTGTAAGGCTCTGTAAGGCTCTATAAGGCTATGTAAGGCTCTGTAAGGCTCTATAAGGCTATGTAAGGGTCTGTAAGGCTCTATAAGGCTATGTAAGGCTCTTACTCCACCACTATCATTGTATTCGTCTTGTGGCTTTAACCTCCTGTGCCATTCATGTTCTAGACACACTGCTCACGTGGATCTCATCTGACGGGTCCAATTGTGAGTTGTGCTTGTCTCTCTAGTTCTAATCTTAGTGACAGAGTGCACGCTACTCCTCTGCTGCACCCGTGTCTATGTTCATGTTAACATTATGCTTACAAACCACAGAACTGAGCAAGATGAATGCTTCCATTATTGAAACTACTGTAGTGCCACAGTATGATGAACAACAGCCCAGACAACCTGAAGCCATTCACATGAGGAAGTAGACATTAGAGGCCTAACTGGTTGTATTTCAGCTCTCACAATCACATTATGGTGTTATGACTCAGCACAGTCGTTATCATTCACTGTGTCTTCAGAGCTAAGGATATATCTGAGTGGGAGGAGAGGGCAGGGGAGAGGATGGCAGGGGAGGGGGGGGCAGGGGAGTAGAAGGCAGGGGAGGAGTGTGTGTGTGTGTGTGTGTGTGTGTGTGTGTGTGTGTGTGTGTGTGTGTGTGTGTGTGTGTGTGTGTGTGCACGTTTTACTATATTTCTGAGTACTAGAAGTTCTCACTATAGTAAACCAAAAAAATTGGGGGAGATGGAGAGGGAGAGGGAGAGAGGGAGATGGAGAGGGAGAGATGGAGAGAGGGAGAGGGAGAGATGAGAGAGGGAGAGGGAGAGATGGAGAGGGAGAGAGTGAGAGATGGAGAGGGAGAGATGGAGAGGGAGAGATGGAGAGGGAGAGATGAGAGGGAGAGATGGAGAGGGAGAGATGGAGAGGGAGAGATGGTGCGATGGAGAGAGGGAGAGGGAAAGATGGAGAGATGGAGAGGCAGAGATGGAGAGAGGGAGACATGGAGAGGCAGAGATGGAGAGATGGAGAGAGGGAGAGGGAGAGATGGAGAGGGAGAGATGAGAGGGAGAGATGGAGAGGGAGAGATGGAGAGGGAGAGATGGTGCGATGGAGAGAGGGAGAGGGAGAGATGGAGAGATGGAGAGATGGAGAGATGGAGAGATGGAGAGATGGAGAGATGGGGAGGGAGAGATGGAGAGAGGGAGAGAGGGAGAGGGAGAGATGGAGAGGGAGAGATGGAGAGGGAGAGATGAGAGGGAGAGATGGAGAGAGAGAGATGGAGAGGGAGAGATGGTGCGGTGGAGAGAGGGAGAGGGAGAGATGGAGAGATGGAGAGATGGAGAGATGGAGAGATGGAGAGTGAGAGAGGGAGAGATGGAGGGAGAGATGGAGAGATGGAGAGATGGAGAGATGCAGAGAGGGAGAGGCAGAGATGGAGAGAGGGAGAGAGGGAGAGATGGAGAGGGAGAGATGAGAGGGAGAGATGGAGAGGGAGAGGGAGAGATGGAGAGGGAGAGATGGAGAGATGGAGAGGGAGAGATGGAGAGGGAGAGATGAGAGGGAGAGATGGTGCGATGGAAAGAGGGAGAGGGAGAGATGGAGAGATGGAGAGATGGAGAGGGAGAGATGGAGAGATGGAGAGGGAGATAGGGAGAGATGGAGGGAGAGATGGAGAGATGTAGAGATGGAGAGATGGAGAGAGGCAGAGATGGAGAGAGGGAGAGATGAGAGGGAGAGTTGGAGAGATGGAGAGGGAGAGATGGAGAGAGGGAGAGATGGAGAGGGAGAGATGGAGAGGGAGAGGGAGAGATGGAGAGGGAGAGAAGGAGAGAGGGAGAGATGGAGAGGGAGAGAAGGAGAGAAGGAGAGATGGAGAGGGAGAGAGGGAGAGATGGAGAGGGAGAGATTGAGAGAGGGAAAGATGGAGAGGGAGAGATGGAGAGTGAGAGAGATGGAGAGGGAGAGATGGAGAGGGAGAGATGGAGAGGGAGAGAGATGGAGAGGGAGAGATGGAGAGGGAGAGATGGAGAGGGAGAGATGGAGAGGGAGAGATGGAGAGGGAGAGATGGAGAGGGAGAGATGAGAGGGAGAGATGGAGAGGGAGAGTTGGAGAGGGAGAGATGGAGAGGGAGAGAGATGGAGAGGGAGAGATGGAGAGGGAGAGATGGAGAGGGAGAGATGAAGAGGGAGAGATGGAGTGCGGGAGAGACACAAGAAAAGGGCAACCAGTGAAGAACAAATACCATTGTAAATACATTCCATATTTATGTTTATTTATTTTCCCTTTTGTACTTTAACTATTTGCACATTGTTACAACACTGTATATAGACATAATATGACATTTGAAATGTCTCTATTTCTTTGTAACTTTTGTGAGTGTAATGTTTACTGTTCATTTTTAATTGTTTATTTCATTTTTGTTTATTATCTATTTCCTTTGCTTTGGCAATGTTAACATATGTTTCCCATGCCAATAAAGCCCTTTGAATTGAATTGGAGAATCTGAACCTGAGCACATGTTTCTAAACACAGGGTCTGGTCAGACATGATAGTCTCCTCTCCTCCCTCCGGAGCTATTGGCTTGTGACTCCAGGCTGCCCACAAAGGGTGAAAATTAACATTCTGCCCATGCCAGGCTGCCTATACCATCCTGGGCTCACACCCAACGTCCACTGGAGCTTTACAAACTGGCCAACGAGACACATTATTAGACAGGCCAAGCTGGCAGGGACACCATGCCATCACCATCATCACCACCACCACGCCCCAACTCTTAGCCCCCATAGCTGGGTTCTCTTTTGTGTGCCACAGGATGAAATGCTAGATCTGGGGCTTGGCCACTGAAGCAGGTTTGCCAGCTGTAAAGTGATGAGTGACTTGGACATGTTTCCTGTAGCTCAGCTGGTAGAGCATGGCGCTTGCAACGCCAGGGTTGTGGGTTTGTTTCCTGTAGCTCAGCTGGTAGAGCATGGCGCTTGCAACGCCAGGGTTGTGGGTTTGTTTCCTGTAGCTCAGCTGGTAGAGCATGGCGCTTGCAACGCCAGGGTTGTGGGTTTGTTTCCTGTAGCTCAGCTGGTAGAGCATGGCGCTTGCAACGCCAGGGTTGTGGGTTTGTTTCCTGTAGCTCAGCTGGTAGAGCATGGCGCTTGCAACGCCAGGGTTGTGGGTTTGTTTCCTGTAGCTCAGCTGGTAGAGCATGGCGCTTGCAACGCCAGGGTTGTGGGTTTGTTTCCTGTAGCTCAGCTGGTAGAGCATGGCGCTTGCAACGCCAGGGTTGTGGGTTTGTTTCCCACAGAGGGGCAGTATGAAAAATGTATGCACGCACTAACTGTAAGTCACTCTGGATAAGAGCGTCTGCTAAATGACTAAAATGTAAATGTAATGTTTCATCCCTGGCCCACTTCAGTAGGGCTTTAGTGCTATCCTGATTACTGGGGCTTCTTTAGACTCTGGAAAATAGCTCAGCTCACCTGAACCCACCCCTCTCTCTCTCTCAATTAAATTAAATTAAATTCAAAGGGCTTTATTTTCATGGGAAACATTTGTTTACATTGCCAAAGCAAGTGAAATAGATAATTAACAAAAGTGAAAAAAAAAAAAATAATGAACAGTAAACATTACACTCACAAAAGCTCCAAAGGAATAGAGAAATTTCAAATGTCATATTATGGCTATATACAGTGTTGTAACGATGTGAAAATTGTTAAAGTACAAATAGGAAAATAAATAAACATAAATATGGGTTGTATTTACAATGGTGTTTGTTCTTCACTGGTTGCCCTTTTCTTGTGGCAACAGGTCACAAATCTTGCTGCTGTGATGCCACACTGTGGTATTTCAACTAATAGATATGGGAGTTCATCAAAATTTGATTTGTTTTCAAATTCTTTGTGGGTCTGTGTAATCTGAGGGAAATATGTGTCTCTAATATGGTCATACATTTGGCAGGAGGTTAGGAAGTGCAACTCAGTTTCCACCTCATTTTGTGGGCAGTGTGCACATAGCCTGTCTTCTCTTGAGAGCCAGGTCTGCCTACGGCGGCCTCCCTCAATAGCAAGGCTATGCTCACTGTGGTTTGACTTAAAGATTGCTGTACACCAGCGGAACCCATCCAACTTGAAGGAGCTGGAACAGTTTTGCCTTGAAGAATGGGCAAAAATCCCAGTGGCTAGATGTGCCAAGCTTATAGAGACATACCCCAAGAGACTTGCAGCTGTAATTGCTTCAAAAGGTGGCTCTACAAAGTATTTACTTTGGGGGGTGAATAGATATGCACGCTCAAGGTCTTTTTTTTGGTCTTATTTCATGTTTGTTTCACAAAAAAAATTATTGGTAGAGGCATGTTGTGTAAATCAAATGATACAAACCCCCAACATATCAATTTTAAGTCCAGATTGTAAGGCAACAAAACAGGAAAAATGACAAGGGGGGTGAATACTTTCGCAAGCTACTGTAAGGTGTGCAGGGTGAAGACGTGGTCTATGGTAATTTGGTAAAAATACAATTTGTCATTTGCTCAGTACATTTCACTGAGGAAATGTACGAGTCTGCTGTTAATGATAATGCAGAGGATTTTCTCAAGGTTGCTGTTGACGCATATCCCAGTTATTGGGGTCAAATTTGTCTCCACTTCTGTGGATTGGGGTAATCAGTCCTTGGTTCCAAATATTGGGAAAATGCCAGAGCTGAGGATGATGTTAAAGAGTTTAAGCCAATTGGAATTTGTGGTCAGTATATTTTATAATTTCATTTAGCATACCATCAACACCACATGCCTTTTTGGGTTGGAGGATTTGTATTGTGTCATATACTTCATTCAATGTAATTGGAGAATCCAGTGGGTTCTGGTAGTCTTCAATAACTGATTCTAAGATGTGTAATTGATCATGCATATGTTTTTGCTGTTTGTTCTTTGTTATAGAGCCAAAAAGATTGGAGAAGTGGTTTACCCATACATCTTCCTTTTGGATAGATAACTCTTCGCGTTGTTGTTTGTTTAGTGTTTTCCAATTTTCCCAGAGGTGGTTAGACTATGGATTCTTCAATTATATTGAGCTTATTTCTGACGTGCTGTTCCTTCTTTTTCCGTAGTGTATTTCTGTGTTCTTTTAGTGATTTACCATAGTGAAGCCATAGGCTCAGGTTGTCTGGGTCTCTATGTTTTTGTTTGGATAGGTTTCTCAATTTCTTTCTTAGGTTTTTGCATTCTTCATCAAACCATTTGTCATTGTTTTTAATTTTCTTAGTTTGTCTGCTTGACATTTTTTGATTTGATAGGGAAGCTGAAAGGTCAAATATGCTGTTTAGGTTTTCTACTGCCAAGTTTATACCTTCACTATTACAGTGAAATATTTTGTACAGGAAGTTGTCTAAAAGATTGTTGTTGACTAATTGTTTTTTGGTAGGTTTCTACACTACTTTCCTTCCATCTATAGCATTTCTTAATATTGTGCAGTTCCTTTAGCTTTGATGTCTCTTGATTGAGTATTGCTCTGTTCAAGTAGACAGTGATTTTGCAGTGATCTGATAGGGGTGTCAATGGGCTGACTGTGTACGCTCTGAGAGACTCTGGGTTGAGGTCAGTGATAAAGTAATCTACAGTACTACTGCCAAGGGATGAATTATAGGCGTACCTACCATAGGAGTCTCCTCGAAGCCTACCATTGTCTATGTACAGACCCAGCCTGCGACAGAGCTGCAGGAGTTGTGACCCGTTTTTGTTGGTTGTTTTGTCATAGTTATGTCTAGGGGGGCATATTTAGGAGTGAATACTGTCCAGATAGGTGTTTGCCCCCTGTGTGCTGACAGTGTCAGGTTCTTGTCCAGTTCTGGCATTTAGGTTGCCACAGACTAGTACATGTCCCTGGGCCTGGAAATGGCTGATCTTCCCCGCTAGGATTGAGAAGCTGTCATCGTTAAAGTATTGGGATTCTATTGGGGGGATATAGGTAGCACACATGAAGACATTTTCTCTGTTGAGATAATTTCCTTATTAATTTCTAGCCAGATGTAAAATGTTCCTGTTTTGACTAATTTAATAGAGTGAGTTAGGTCTGCTCTATACCAAATTAGCATACCCCCTGAGTCTCTTCCCTGTTTCACACCTGGTAGTTTGGTGGATGGGACTACCAGCTCTCTGTAACCTAGAGGGCAACCAGTAGGTCTGTCTCCTCTATACCATGTTTCTTGTTGGATGACAATGTCTGTATTTCCAATTTCTTTGATGAAGTCTGGGTTCCTGATCTTTAGACCTTGTATATTCCAGGATGAGATAGTAACATCTTTGTGTTCCGTAGTGTCTAGTGTTGTTTTCGTGTGGTTTAGGCTCAGAACATTACAGTAGGTGTGAGCAGAGCATGTTGCACATTTGATACATGCCTCTTAAATCGCAGGATGGGGCTTGGGCAGGTGTATTAGTGAGGATTGGGCCTGTTGCTCTGCTCACGTCCTGGGCATATGTGCGGCTGTCTTGTTGAGGTCGTTGCTGAGGTCTCTCTGTCTCTCTCTCTCTCTCTCTCTCTCTCTCTCTCTCTCTCTCTCTCTCTCTCTCTCTCTCTCTCTCTCTCTCTCTCTCAACTCTAACTCTCTCTCTCACTCTCTCTCTATCTCTCTCAACTATCTCTATCTCAACTGTTTCTCTCTCTCTCTCTCCCTCTCCCAACTCTCTCTCTCTCAACTCTCTCTCTAAATTAAATTAAATTCAAAGGGCTTTATTGGCATCTCTTTCTCTCTCACTCACTCTCTCAACTCTCTCTCTCTCTCTCTCTCTCAACTCTCTCTCTCTCTCAACTCTCTCTCTCTCTCAACTCTCTCTCTCTCCCTCTCTCTCTCTCGCTCTCTCAACTGTCTGGGGTGAGGGAACATTGGTGAGGGGAGGGGGTGAGGGGAGGGGCTGGTTGTGTGGCCACAGCAACAGGGCTCACCTGTTCTCCTCCCTCTACAGAGTAAATAAACACGGAAGCCTGGACTCACACATGGCTCACTGTGGCGGCATAAAACACACAACCCCCCTCCCCACACACACACACACACACACACACACACACACACACACACACACACACACACACACACACACACACACACACACACACACACACACACATCTGCTACAGCTCAGCCAACATGATCTGCAGCTCTGCAAGTAATTAACACGATTGGCTTTGCCTGTTCTGCTTAGCCTGCTGAAAAACAATCTGTCTGTCTGATTACTCTCACACAAGACTCTTTCTGCTCAGGACAAAATATCTGTTCCCCCTCTCACCCCTGTCCTAGCCATCACAGCAGGCAAAAGGACTGTTGCTGTTCACACAGGACAGAACAGGAAAGGACAGGACAAGAGAGCACAGGAAGCTGTGGATCAACTTCCTGTTATTGAGGAGATAGAGAAATACTGAGGAGAGAAAAGATCAAACAGGAGAAACACTAATATCCTTCTACTGTTACTCTCTCCAAGTCTCTCTGCTCAGCCTGAAGAGTACACACCCCAGCACACAGTACAAAGTGTTGTCTCAGAGGAAATCAAGGTGTGTCTTAATTGGAATTTCACCCTAGCTCTGCCACGGCATATAGTCATTACTATATTAACAACATTACATTTTTATCATAAACATCACAATTATCCAAACCACAAGCTAGACCTCGCACATTTTCATTTCACTGGAAGTTTCGACTCCCTGTGAATTCGTCTGCTCACAGTGAACCACAAAGTCCAGCATTCAGATCCCCCCAATCCCAATCAATACACCAGAAGCCATCATAAGGTGTATCATTCAGCGCATGAAGCCCTGACATGCCTTCCTCCCGGGCAATTATGTGTGAAACACATCTCACCGTCCTAGAAATGCCTCAGACATTTACATTTTAGTCATTTAGCAGACGCTCTTATCCAGAGCGACTTACAGTTAGTGAGTGCATACATTTTCATACTGACCCCCCGTGGGAAACGAACCCACAACCCTGGCGTTGCAAGTGCCATGCTCTACCAACTGAGCTCCAGGGGACCATGATGAAAACAAGTCCAGATTCCCCCAGGGTGAAATTCCTCTTTAAACTTTATATCCCCCATGTCATTGCTACCAGTTCTGTTACCTCTCCAATGTCACAACAATGTTACAGAGGCAAAATCTCCCACATATCATAGAGATACAAAGTGAAATAAATGGTGAAATTGTACAATGCATAACAGATATACTTTGTTGAGTATATGGGTCAATGGTAGACATAGCATATTGATTGATCATGATTTGAAATTGTTTTTGAAATTCTACTACCACTTACAGTAATTCCCCCCATGACAGGTATAGAGGTTAAGAGAGATGCCATCTGGAATGTGTATATTTGTGACGCTATACTCAGTTGGGGGTTGAGGGGTTGTGTTGTTCTGCTTCTCTCTCTCTGTCCATCTGTTCAAACCCTATCAGTGGTCTTTGTACTCTGCCATCTAACCATGGAGCCTCAAACTGCCTCTTCCCCACCCACCCACACAGGCCTTAACACAGCCTGCATCACACCTCATGGAAAAAACTCTTCCTCTCTCTTCCTTTCTTCCTCTCTCCCTCTCTTCCTCTCTCTTCCTCTCTCTTCCTTTCTTCCTCTCTCCCTCTCTTCCTCTCTCTTCCTCTTTCCCTCTCTTCCTCTCTCTTCCTTTCTTCCTCTCTCCCTCTCTTCCTCTCTCATCCTCTTTCCCTCTCTTCCTCTCTCTCCCTATCTTCCTCTCTCTCTCTCTCTCTCTCTCTCTCTCTCTCTCTCTCTCCCTATTTTTCTCTCTTTTTCTCTCTCTTCCTCTCTCTCCCTCTCTTCCTCTCTTCCTCTCTCTTCCTCTCTCTTCCTCTATCTCCCTAAGCATTGACACACTCATCTAAAAAATCAAGAGGTTTTACCTTACTACTGTCCGAGAGGAATTGCCAACACCGATAGAGACCTTTGGTCTATGTGAGAGCATGCATCTGGGTATGTACA
>NC_059221.1:23968343-23970843 GCF_020615455.1 Coregonus clupeaformis | reverse complement strand
GAACTTACACCGTGTTCTAAATATGACACTGTCTGTCTGTCACTATTGGCCTCAACAAACACACTAACTGTAGCAGCATGTTTCCTGGCTAGGAGGAGCAACAGCCTTGACGATGTACTGTCTTTGCACTATGTGTCTATGTGGAATAGGGTTGTTATTGTTGGAGGGTAGAGCTCATGGAATAAAACATCCATCCAGTAGCCAACAAAATCTCCCGTGGCCAAACTACATGCCAATTTCCATTGCAGAGTACCTCATTGCCTATATTTAAGCTATGGAAGATTGAACTGTGTATAATTGTTGGAAAGCCGTGCGGTATGAAAGGCAGTTATGGAGAGGGCTTATGTTTCAGTGTTTAGATCGGGTTTGGGCTACATCGGCCAGAGAAACCAGGATGACGGTTATAGGAGGGAATATCTCCTCAAGGTCAGGGGTCAAGGTCCTGTCAGGATGCCAATACTGCTGTGCTGTTGAGTCACACACACACAAACACATACGGGAACGTACGTATACACACACACACACACACACACACTGACAGCTGAACCACTGTTTCCACCAGACCAGAAAACTGGAGCGTAACAAAGAGAAAACGTTCATGCAGAGCCTTAGAGAGACAACAGAAGCCACGAAGAGACGTTCAGCGGTGAATCCTAACTTGAAACATGCCCACATAACTCATACTGTGGAACACATCTCCAGATGACATCAATGCATGCTTTGGTGGGCAAATGTTTGGGTTGAACGCGTGTATGTGAAGTAAAGATTTAGCCCTCAATACTGCAGGAGTTCATTGGAAGAGACCCGTCTTCCTCGTTTGTTTGTGTTTACATCAAGTTCTAACTCCCTCTAGATTCAGCCCACTCATATCCAGTCACTATGGACACACTGTCATTCTCCTCTGAGGCTTCCCTCTTATAGTAAAAATGATCCATTTCTAAACTCTGCTCAGCACACCACGCACTGTCCTGCCAAACGCTAGTTCTGAGGGACTAAAGCAAACGTAACCAGTGTGTCTGAGTGTTACCCAGCCAGGCCAGGGCCTGCTCCATTTCTCCTGGCCTGCTCCACACGGTCTTCCACATCCAGCACCTCACGCTGGAGACCATGCAGCAATAACACACACGGATCAACAAGATCTACCGCCCAGGAGATCTTTACACTGTAGACTCTCTACAGTGTGTCTAATGCAGGGCCAAGCATGGGTCCTGTTGAATGTTGTGCTCCAGGGCACACCAGCTGTGGTTCACATCTGAGAGAGGATCAGATCAGAGCAGCAGTCTCTCTCTCTCCCCCCTGGTATCCCCACCACTGTACTGTCTGCAGCTGTAGCTGTCCCTCTCTGTGGAGGAGGAGACAGAATGATGGGGCCTTAGACCTACACCAACTAGCAATCATCTCACACTCTCACTGCAGCTGTCTGGGCTGATCGCTCAACACTCAGTCTATCACTTCAATTCATGTTCATCTTACAGTGTCTTAGACTTACACTCTGCATTGTACATTTCAGTCATTTAGCAGACGCTCTGATCCAGAGCAACTAGGGTTAAGTGCCTTGCTTAAGGGCACATCGACAGAATTTTCACCTAGTTGGCTCGGGGATTCGAACCAGAGACCTTTCGGTTACTGGCCCAACGCTCTTAACCGCTAGGCTACCTGCCACCTACTCTATGCAGGTAGTGTACTGTATGATGAGAAACTGAAGCTCTACAGTCTGTCTGTCTGTTTGTTCCAGAATGCTCCCTGAGGTGTCTGACTCCAAAGCCTCTGAGAGGGAACTGTGTCTGATCTCTTCTGTGTGCTGCTGTCTGGGCTGACTGATGTGGATGATACATTCCCCGGCAACAAGCCCATTACCCTGAACCTCATACAGAGATGAAGACTGATCTTCAATGCTCTCTCTCCCACCCCCCCACACCCCTCCCCCCACCCCCTCTCTCCCCGAGTCGCTCTCTACATTTGTCTGTCTCTGTCTTTCTCGCTGGGCTTCAATAGAAAGGCTCTCTGAAATGGGAGACAAAACTCTGCCTTCTTTTTTCTCGCTATTCAGTGTGTTTATGTGAGTGAGTCAGACTGAGTGAGTCAGACTGAGTGAGTCAGACTGAGTGAGTCAGACTATGGGTGAGTCAGACTGAGTGAGTAAGGCTGTCAGTGAGTCAGACTGAGTGAGTCAGACTGAGTGAGTCAGACTGTGAGTGAGTCAGACTGAGTGAGTCGAGTGAGTCAGACTGAGTGAGTCAGACTGTGAGTGACTCAGACTGTGAGTGAGTAAGACTGTCAGTGAGTCAGACTGAGTGAGTCAGACTGAGTGAGTCAGACTATGGGTGAGTCAGACTGAGTGAGTCGAGTGAGTCAGACTGAGTGAGTCAGACTGTGAGTTAGTCAGACTGTGAGTGACTCAGACTGTGAGTGAGTCAGACTGATTGAGTCAGACTGAGTGAGCAGACTGAGTGAGTCAGACTGAGTGAGTCAGACTGAGTGAGTCAGACTGTGAGTGAGT
>NC_059221.1:23935843-23960843 GCF_020615455.1 Coregonus clupeaformis | reverse complement strand
TAAGAGGGGAGGTGAAGGATGAGGACAGATGAGATAAGAGAGTAGGAGAAGGATGAAGATAGGGGAGATAAGAGAGGAGGAGAAGGATGAAGACAGAGGAGATAAGAGGGGAGGTGAAGGATGAGGACAGAGGAGATTAGAGAGGAGGAGAAGGATGAGGACAGAGGAGATAAGAGAGGAGGGGAAGGCTGAGGACAGAGGAGATAAGAGGGGAGGTGAAGGATGAGGACAGAGGAGATAAGAGAGTATGAGAAGGATGAAGACAGGGGAGATAAGAGAGGAGGAGAAGGATGAGGACAGAGGAGATAAGAGGGGAGGTGAAGGATAAGGACTGCGGAGATAATAGGGGATGTGAAGGATGAGGACAGAGGAGATAAGAGAGGAGGAGAAGGATGAGGACAAAGGAGATAAGAGAGGTGGAGAAGGATGAGGACAGAGGAGATAAGAGAGGAGGGGAAGGCTGAGGTCAGAGGAGATAAGAGGGGAGGTGAAGGATGAGCACAGAGGAGATGAGAGGAGGTGAAGGCTGAGGACAGAGGAGATAAGAGGGGAGGTGAAGTATGAGGACAGATGAGATAAGAGAGTAGGAGAAGGATGAAGATAAGGGAGATAAGAGAGGAGGAGAAGGATGAAGACAGAGGAGATAAGAGGGGAGGTGAAGGATGAGGACAGAGGAGATTAGAGAGGAGGAGAAGGATGAGGACAGAGGAGATAAGAGAGGTGGAGAAGGATGAGCACAGAGGAGATGAGAGGAGGTGAAGGCTGAGGACAGAGGAGATAAGAGGGGAGGTGAAGGATGAAGACAGAGGAGATAAGAGAGTATGAGAAGGATGAAGACAGGGGAGATAAGAGAGGAGGAGAAGGATGAGGACAGAGGAGATAAGAGGGGAGGTGAAGGATAAGGACTGCGGAGATAATAGGGGAGGTGAAGGATGAGGACAGAGGAGATAAGAGGGGGGGTGAAGGATGAGGACAGAGGAGATGAGAGGAGGTGAAGGATGAGGACAGAGGAGATGGGGGGGGGAAGGATGAGGACAGAGGAGATACGCGGGGGGTGAAGGATGAGGACAGAGGAGATGAGAGGAAGTGAAGGATGAGGACAGAGGAGATAAGAGAGTAGGTGAAGGATGAGGACAGAGGGGATGAGAGGAAGTGAAGGATGAGGACAGAGGAGATAAGAGAGTAGGTGAAGGATGAGGACAGAGGAGATGAGAGGAAGTGAAGGATGAGGACAGAGGAGATAAGAGAGTAGGTGAAGGATGAGGACAGAGGAGATAAGGGGGGAGGTGAAGGATGAGGACAGAGGAGATAAGAGGGGAGGTGAAAGAAAGGACAGAGTAGATAAGAGGGGAGGTGAAGGATGAGGACAGAGGAGATAAGAGAGGAGGTGAAGGGTGAGGACAGAGGAGATAAGAGGGGAGGTGAAGGATGAGGACAGAGAAGATAAGGGAGGAGGTGAAGGATGAGGACAGAGAAGATAAGAGAGGAGGTGAAGGATGAGGACAGAGAAGATAAGAGAGGAGGTGAAGGATGAGGACAGAGGAGATAAGAGGGGAGAGGTGGAAGCAGGAGATGAATCACAGCCTTTGCACCTGTCCTCTCAACGTTTCCCTCATTTTATCCCTTCTGTTCATGGTCCCTCTTTGTCTGGCCCTCTTTGTGTCTGTGGCAGTGCTGAGAGGGTGGTTTGGTCCCCACAGCCACTGTCTGTATGTTTATTTAGTCAGGACCCAGCGCCCGGCAGCCTTGACTCCAGCCCTGTGTCTACACACTGTCAGAACCTGAGTGTGTGTGTGTGTGTGTAACTAGGGGCCCTGCCAATTATAATGGGTATTTCTTTCCCCTCTGTGATGTGTTTATGTGTGTTCAGTTAACTCAACACTGCATTCTGTCTCTGGGGTCTGAGGAAGAGAAGGGAGATCTGAAAGAGGGTTTCTCCTCAAAGAGGTACTCTCCTTCTCCCTCCCTCTCTCTCCTACTTCTGTTACTCTTGTTAGGTATTTTCTCAACAAAACACACATAGTACGGCTGCTACACACACTCTCCTATCTCCACACATTCCTACAGGTTGTTTGCTGCTGCTGTTGTTCAGTGCTGAGGAGGGGTGAGGAGCTATATAAAGGGAGAGAGAATGTCTTCATGGTGTCTGTTCTAGAGAGAGAAGGTGAGGAGGGGTGAGGAGCTATATAAAGGGAGAGAGAATGTCTTCATGGTGTCTGTTCTAGGGAGAGAAGGTGAGGAGGGGTGAGGAGCTATATAAAGGGAGAGAGAATGTCTTCATGGTGTCTGTTCTAGAGAGAGAAGGTGAGTGTGGCAGGTTGCCAGTGGTCTGAGAGCTGCTGCTGTCAGTGATCAATATGTGTGTGTGTGTGTGTAGCTCACTCATACGTCCTCTGTTCCAATGCCTCTCCTCCTGAAAGGAGATTTGTAGAGCAGAGACTTGAGACCGTCTCCGGTGACTTTGTGCTCACAACTGTGTTGTCACTTTGTTAAATGCACTTTAAATAAATTGTGATTTGATTTGACTCCTAGTAACTACCGCTACTCAGATGACCTACGATACTGCTGAGCATCGCCACTGATCATAACCATCTTCAAATGCTCCTTTGTACCTCCAGCTCTCATTCACTAAGCCCTACTGTCAGTTAATAATAGCTCTTAGCAGAGTTTCCCAGCCCTTCGTCTGGGATCCATTAAACAAACATGCATGGATGGATGGGCCAGGGGCATTCCTGAGCAGCAGCTCTGTCCCAAGACTCATTAACCCAGACAATGGCAAAGATTGTCATTCATTCCCACTGGCCTTC
This sequence comes from Coregonus clupeaformis, assembly GCF_020615455.1. Classification (NCBI taxonomy): domain Eukaryota; kingdom Metazoa; phylum Chordata; class Actinopteri; order Salmoniformes; family Salmonidae; genus Coregonus; species Coregonus clupeaformis. Next base: position 23,958,036 of record NC_059221.1, on the reverse strand, counting down.
TCCTTCAGGCTTCAGGCCCACGTCCACTCTACTAATGACCGTCTTGAGTGGCCCTCCCCTGGGAGACATTGAGCCACAGGCCCCGGGCCGGTCCTGGGTTACACAGGGGTTAGCAGGGGCAAACATCAGGACAACCAGAACCACTGCAATTCCACAACCCTCTCCATCTCTCACTGTCACATCCATAACACACACATTCCACACCTGTAAGCAAACACACACATACACGCACGCACCCAAACACATGTTATGTTCTTCTATCCTCGTGGGGGACCTAAAAATTAATTTTCATTCAAATTCCTATTTTCCCTAACCCCTAACCCTAACCCCTAACCCTAAACCGTACCCTTACCATAACCCTAAACCTATCCACTAACCCCTTACCCTAACCCTAATTCTAATCTTAACCATAAACATAACCCCTAAGTTTAAAATAGCCTTTGTCCTCATGGGGACATGGGAAATGTCCCCAAAAGGGAGAATTGTCCTTGTTTTACTATCCTTGTGGGAACTTCTGGGGATTTTAGTTCCCCACAAGGATAGAAGAACCAAACCACTTAAACCATACCCGATCTAACCAACACACACACACACACCAGCCGCAAAGCACCGGAGCAGATCAGAGCAGGACAGGAAGGAAGAGGCCATTTGGGCTGAGGACACTGTGCTACCCACCACTAAGCCTTTTTCCATCCTGCTGGCTGAGCCTCCCGGTCAGTCTGCTAGGCCTGGGTCATGGGGACCCTTTTAACTGCAAAACCCACCAGCATCACTTTACCTCTACCCACATGTACTAATAATCTCAATTAGTCAACCTCAACTAACCTGTGCCCCTGCACACTGACTCTGTACCGGTACCCCCTGTATATAGCCTCCCTACTGTTATTTACTGCTACTCTTTAATTATTTGTTATTTTTCTATTTTTCTTATTTTTTCTATTTACTTATCTATTTTTTACCTAACACGTATTTTTCTTAAAACTGCATGGTTGGTTAAGGGCTTGTAAGTAAGCATTTCACTGTAAGGTCTACACCTGTTGCATTCGGCATGTGACAAATAAAATGTGATTTGATTTGAATATAGAGACAAAGGAATGTCCAGAGTTAACCCTTTCCTGTCTGTAGGAGAGGAAAACAAGCCTCTACATACAGAGAGGTGTCTGGCTGAGCACCTCAGCCACTGTGTTGACTGAGCTGCATGACACCAGGGTGTGGACAAGGTTAGTCACTCAGACCCACTGTGTGTGGCTGTATGTAAACACTCTTCTGACACATACAAATAAAATCCCTCCTTGAAGAGTCTTTTGTTCATGAACCTGGCAGGTGATAAACCTTTGGCCGAGTGTTAATGGAAAATACTAAACCATGAACCTTTCAGTAGAAGTCTCGTTCTGAACGGGCGATCGTAAATGGTCCATGACGACTCTTCATGCTGAGAGGACAGGTGAGGAGAGGAGAGAAGAGGACAGGAGAAGACAGGAGAGAGGACAGGTGAGGATAAGAGAAGACAGGACAGGACAGGAGAGGAGAGGAGAGAAGAGGACAGGAGAAGACAGGAGAGAAGACATGAGAGGATAATAGAAGACATGACAGGACAGGACAGGAGAGGAGAGGAGAGAAGAGGACAGGAGAAGACAGGAGAGAAGACAGGAGAGGATAATAGAAGACAGGACAGGACAGGAGAGGAGAGGAGAGAAGAGGACAGGAGAAGACAGGAGAGAAGACATGAGAGGATAATAGAAGACATGACAGGACAGGACAGGAGAGGAGAGGAGAGGAGAGGAGAGGAGAGGAGAGGAGAGGAGAGGAGAGGAGAGGAGAGGAGAGGGGAGAGGAGAGGAGAGGAGAGGAGAGGAGAGGAGAGGAGAGGAGAGGAGAGGAGAGGAGAGGAGAAGACAGGAGAGAGGACAGGAGAGGATAAGAGAAGACAGGACAGGACAGGTGAGGAGAGGAGAGAAGAGGACAGGAGAAGACAGGAGAGAGGACAGGAGAGGGTAAGAGAAGACAGGACAGGACAGGTGAGGAGAGGAGAGAAGAGGACAGGAGAAGACAGGAGAGAGGACAGGAGAGGATAAGAGAAGACAGGACAGGACAGGAGAGGAGAGGAGAGAAGAGGACAGGAGAAGACAGGAGAGAGGACAGGAGAGGATAAGAGAAGACAGGACAGGACAGGTGAGGAGAGGAGAGAAGAGGACAGGAGAAGACAGGAGAAAGGACAGGAGAGGATAAGAGAAGACAGGACAGGACAGGAGAGGAGAGGAGAGAAGAGGACAGGAGAAGACAGGAGAGAGGACAGGAGAGGATAATAGAAGACCTGACAGGACAGGAGAGGAGAGGAGAGGAGAGGACAGGCTTTGGGCTCAATGGAAGAGAGAAAATGTATGTCTGGTGTGACATGGTTTCTCATGGCATTGTGGGGGATCACTGTGTTTACAAAATGAGCAAAATGAGGTTTTACTCATCAAACAGCAGAACACATCAACACAATGCCTATCAGCAGTCCTTCTACTCCCCTGACACTGGTCCTCTGTCAACACCACTACCCAGCCAGCCGCCACTCCAACTCTGTTACCATGGAGATGTCAATTACTCTGAAGCTCGTCTGAGACATGTTGCAGCAGGGTGCTGATCCAACACCAACTGAGAGAAAGTCTCCTCCCCTCCAACCGCTTATCCAAATCACAGGAGAGAGATGCAGGGCTGACAACAGTGGCTTTCCCCTGATCCTTCCTTTACACGCTGACACATTCCTCAAGCCAGCCCAAAGCAACAATGTAGAGGTGGTGGGTGTTTTGAGCTGCTTGTCCTTTCACACTTCCATTTAGATCAACCAGAGAGAGAGCAAGAGAGATAGAGAGAGAAAGAGAGAGAGAGAATTCTGCAAAAAACATCCTCAGTTTACAACGTAAAACACCAAATAATGCATGCAGAATTAGCTAATGATCAAAATCCAGAAAAGAGCCGTTAAATTCTACAACCACGTAAAAGGAAGCGATTCCCGAAACTTCCATAACAAAGCCATCACCTACAGAGAGATGAACCTGGAGAAGAGTCCCCTAAGCAAGCTGTTCACAAACAGGCCCCACAGAGCCCCAGGACAGCAACACAATTAGACCCAAACAAATCATGAGACAACAAAAAGATAATTACTTGACACATTGGAAAGAATAAACAAAAAAACAGAGCAAACTGGAATGCTATTTGGCTCTAAATAGAGAGTACACAGAGGCAGAATACCTGACCACTGTGACTGACCCAAACTTAAGGAAATCTTTGACTATGTACAGACTCAGTGAGCATAGCCTTGCTATTGAGAAAGCCCGCCGTAGGCAGACCTGGCTCTCAAGAGATGACAGGCTATGTGCACACTGCCCAAAAAATGAGGTGGAAACTGAGCTGCACTTTAGAGAAACATATTTCCCTCAGATTACACAGACCCACAAAGAATTCGAAAACAAATCCAATTTTGATACCACAGTGTGGCATCACAGCAGCAAGATTTGTGACCTGTTGCCACAAGAAAAGGGCAACCAGTGAAGAACAAACACCATTGTAAATACAACCCATATTTATGTTTATTTATTTTCCTTTTTGTACTTTAACAATTTTCACATCGTTACATCACTGTATATAGCCATAATATGACATTTGACATTTCTCTATTCCTTCTGAACTTTTGTGAGTGTAATGTTTACTGTTCATTTTTTATTGTTTATTTAACTTTTGTTTCTTATCTATTTCACTTCAGGTGAGCTGAGCTATTTTCCAGAGTCTAAAGAAGCCCCAGTAGTCAGGATAGCACTAAAGCCCTACTGAAGTGGGCCAGGGATGAAACATTACATTTACATTTTAGTCATTTAGCAGACGCTCTTATCCAGAGTGACTTACAGTTAGTGCGTGCATACATTTTTCATACTGCCCCTCCGTGGGAAACAAACCCACAACCCTGGCGTTGCAAGCGCCATGCTCTACCAGCTGAGCTACAGGAAACAAACCCACAACCCTGGCGTTGCAAGCGCCATGCTCTACCAGCTGAGCTACAGGAAACATGTCCAAGTCACTCATCACTTTACAGCTGGCAAACCTGCTTCAGTGGCCAAGCCCCAGATCTAGCATTTCATCCTGTGGCACACAAAAGAGAACCCAGCTATGGGGGCTAAGAGTTGGGGCGTGGTGGTGGTGATGATGGTGATGGCATGGTGTCCCTGCTAGCTTGGCCTGTCTAATAATGTGTATATAGCCAAAATATGACATTTGAAATGTCTCTATTCCTTTGTAACTTTTGTGAGTGTAATGTTTACTGTTCATTTTTTATTGTTTATTTCATTTTTGTTTATTACCTATATTACTTGCTTTAGCAATGTAAACATATGTTTCCCATGCCAATAAAGCCCCTTGAATTGAATGAATTGAATTGAGAGAGAGAGGGGTGGGGGGGTGTTGAGACAGGTCAGGAGTTACGTTGAATGAGCGTTGTGGGATCTCACTCACTTTGAGCCCAGTCAGAGGAATACAATTATAGGGGAGGGGGGCTTCAGGGAGGACCAGAGCAGTGGTGGTGGTCGTGGTGGTTATGAGATCAATGGCACAGGAAGGAGGAAGGTAGTAGAGCTTGTCGATGTGGACATAAATCCATATTGCGATAAATTGCCTGAATTGATGCAATAACGATAAATTGTGTATAAAGTGTATAACATTAATGTACATATAATGATTTCATTTTGTTATCCTTTAAACTACTAGTAGTTTGATGGTTGTAGCCATCAATTGTACCATTAACAATCACTTATATTAGAAAACTTATTTAATTTCAAACTTCACATTTCTCGTATTGATAAATGCCTGCGATAAGTGATCGGTATGGTCGGTGTCGATAGTTTTGGGTTTATCGTCCCAGCTCTAGAAGGCAGCCGGGGATACAGTGCCAGCTGCAGGGTTTACGAGACTGTTCTTGTAACCTCCCACCCCCTCCCTCCATATGTCTGCTTCTGTGAGGTGTAACAGTCCCAGATATGAGCCCTCTGAGCAGGGTCTACAGAAGACATGCTCTGGGTGACTGGACCCGAGATCAACATGGGTCCCTACAGACAGCCTCAGTGATTTAGGAGGATGGAACTCTGCTGCTCAAAGAACACATACAGTAACCCAGATCAGAACAGAGACCATCTAAATAGAACGCTAAAGAAATGAGAAGCACAGAGAATAGACAGACTGCACACACCTTGTTCTGATTCTCTCACTGCTGAGCTGTTATGAAAGAGTGAGAAAACTAGGAAGTGGAAGTTCTCAGCGTGACGTCTGAAAATGTCATGAAAGATTAAACCAAATGTAACATTTAACAAACATAACATTCAACTTGGGCTGTTTCTTCCACTAAAACGTTTAAAACAATCAGCAGGTGAAGTTTAGGGTCAGGGCTTTGCAGTGTCAGCAGTGATTCAAATGTTGCTTGGTACTTTCTGACTATTCACCATGAAGCAGGAAGTTAAATAACACATCATCTCCAGGTATATTTGTCCCACTGGCTATCATAAATTGAATGCACCAATTTGTAAGTCGCTCTGGATAAGAGCGTCTGCTAAATGATGTACATTTAAATTTAAATACAGCCTATACGTCATCACACTGTGGGCTAGGAGCCAATAAAAAGCAAATAAATAATGTACACAGCATTAACTACCGTCAATTTAGATGAAAACCATGAGTTTTGTAAACAGCAGTCCTGGCATGTGTCTTCAAGTCATGGCCCAGGAGTAGAGTCAATGTAGCACACGTCCTAGCTATGTTAATGAGCTGAAACCCTGAATCTCTGCCCATCTTAATGAGCAGGCGTTTTTACTGACTACCCAGGCCTAAGGACCACCAGTAGAGTTATTTCCACACAACCGCAGACAAGCACGTACTGGGTAGTGGTAAAACCAAACAGAGAGGGAGGGGCGCCAAGGGGTTTGGACTGCAGGAGTATTTTGGGGAATGTTAAGGCAACTGAAGTGTTTGTGAAAATATCTACTCATTAGAACAGTGTTTCCCAACTCCAGTACTCGAGTAGCCCCGACAGCACACAAGCACACCTGATTCAACTTGTCAACTAATCCTCAATGAGTTGAATAAGGTGAGTTTGTCCGGGGCTACAACAGAAATGTGTGCTGTTTGGGGACTGGAGTTCAAATCAAATCAAATCAAATCAAATTGTATTGGTCGCATACATATTAGAGTAACATTAGACCCAGTGTTGGTTGCTGTTTTTAACCCCCAATCCAATCTGAAATATCAAATGTCTTTTATTTAGCCCTTTTTACATCAGAAGTTGTCACAAAGTGCTATACAGATACCCAGCCTAAAACCTCAAAGACCAAGCAATGCAGAGGCAGAAGCACAGTGGCCTGGAAAAACTCTGTAGAAGGCAGGAACCTAGGAGGAAACCTAGAGAGGAACCCAGCCTGGTCTCATAGACTAGACGTAGCATGGTAAATGTAAATCCGGGACACTCAAATTAGTATGATATGTTACGTTTGGTATGGTTACATAAGACAGAAGGTTACTTAAGGCAAAAACGAAAGTAGGGTAGTTGGTCGGGGTGGATGGGTAGGTGTATAACGTGAACGTCTAGTCCTGAGTGGCGCAGTGGTCTAAGGCACTGCATCGCAGTGCTAACTGTGCCCCTAGAGATCCTGGTTCGAATCCAGGCTCTGTCGCCGCCGGCCGCGACCGGGAGACTCATGGGCGGCGCACAATTGGCCCAGCGTCGTCCAGGGTAGGGGAGGGAATGGCCGGCAGGGATGTAGCTCAGTTGATAGAGCATGGCGTTTGCAACGCCAGGGTTGTGGGTTTGATTCCCACGGGGGGCCAGTATAAAAAAAATATGTATTCATTAACTGTAAGTCGCTCTGGATAAGAGCGTCTGCTAAATGACTAAAATGTAAATGTAAATGTCTAGCAACCCAAAGGTTGCGTGTTTGAATCTCATCACGGACAACTTTAGAATTGTAGCTAATTAGCAACTTTGCATCTACTTACTACTTTTTAGGTACTTTGAAACTACTTAGCATGTTAGCTAACTCTTTCTTAACCCTAACCGTAACGCTTTAACGTAACTCCTAACCATAACCTTAACCCCTAGTCTAGCTAATGTTAGCCACCAAGCTAACGTTAGCATTAGCCACCTAGCTAACATTAGCCACAACAAATTGGAATTCGTAACATATCATACGTTTAGCAAATTCATAACATATGGTGCTCTGACATCCCTCCCCACCCATGTTAATTATTCAGACGGCACCAACCCACCACCCCACCCAGTAGAAAAGGTCTCTGCACTGACACACCCTACCACGCCCGGGGACTCTCCTACTGTACTTCTCCCTGCCTGCTCTCACCCAAGCACTATGGGAATCACTGTTTAACCGCGTTGACAACAACAACAACGCAAACAATTGCACTCATGCACATAAAGGAGCGTGCACGCAAACCCACACAGTTATTTTCCATGGGTGTACATCAACCAACCAACCAACCAACAACCAGCTTTCTACACACAGACTCAGCTGTGAAGGACTGAAGGGCTTTGACAATATCTAAAATGGTAATTGATGACGTCCACAAGGGTCAGCTCTCTCTGATTCATCCTGCAGGCAGTGGCCCAACAATGCAGCTTTTCAGCCCAAACTCCCAGTCAGCACAAAGTGACCCCGACCAGTAAAAGCAGTCCCACATACCTGGTGTGCCTGGGCTCAGACAAATACAAACAGTACAGGAAAGAGTGGAGACGCAGGTGGACGGAGAGGAGCACCATGAGAGAGCGAGAGAGAGACATTTACATTTACATCATTTAGCAGACGCTCTTATCCAGAGCGACTTACAAATTGGTGCATTCAACTTATGATAGCCAGTGGGACAACCACTTTTCTTCTTTTTTTATTTTTTTTATGGGGGGGTGGGGGAGGGGGGTGGGTAGAAGGATTACTTTATACTATTCCAGGTATTCCTTAAAGAGGTAAAGTGTCCAACAATCTACAACAGCAGAGGCCTCAACCAGTAGTAACTCCAATGCCACCAATGTTACCCAACCACACCAAGTCATTATGACTGTCCATCGTGTGTTGTCTTCAGCAATAACTGTCTGTATATCCAAGTGAAGAGGATTGTTGTCTTCATCAGGATAGCTTTACTCAACTACAGTATAGAACTATAATTTTAATGATGGACAAACACAAGTAGTGGAGGGTATGTGGGAGTGATTAAAGACGTCAGAATCTAACACTATCTATTTCAGCAATGCTCCTGCTCACCCGGGATACCCATGGGTGGGGTGGGGTGGGGTTGGGTGAGGGGAGACAGGGTGGTTGTAGCACCTGTCCCTTTCCCACATTTGAAAACTCTCTCCACAGAATAGCAGTGAAAAGCTAAGATGGAAATATAGTACATGACTCTAGACCATATTAAATAGTTAGTATAATAGTAATAGTTAGTATAATAGTAATAGTTAGTATAATAGTAATAGTTAGTATAATAGTAATAGCACTATGGAAAATGCATTTTTTCTTTAACGTTTTTTTTTTTTTTAAGTTTGGTAACGGAACCAAGCAATTTGTAATAACATCTGACAAGATTCAAGAGAAGAAACTGATCATTAAAATCTGACCACAATCATACAATCCAATTTTGGCTTCCATGCCGCAATTAAACATAGCTTATGCTTCCATGGCCTCCATTTGCTCACTGTCTTCACAATGTGTAACTTGGACTCCCTTCAAGTGTGATTATATATAGTAGTCACACATCTCTATTCCTGTAAGAGCAATAAGCTGCTCTATCCACTGCACTACACATCAACCTATTACAGGCTATCAAATTCATCTAAACTACCCCAATCTGTATATTTCTTTGTATAAATGGTAAAAGCACGTGGCCAACACTAAATAGCTAATCGACTCTAGTCAGTGTAACTAAATTATGAATAAAATATGCCCACGCACATCCCGCTGCTGGTTCCATTATGCTTGACACCTGGAAATGAGGATGGAAGGTGACCGACTGAGCGACAGATTGCCTTACACAGCACCAGAGGGAGAGCAAAGGGTGCTGGACCATGTGTAACTTACTAGCCCTCTCATATAGCGTTCAGCATCTGCTCACCGACATGCATGCCGGTCAAGATCAGGCACGTTTCCCCCAGACTAACCCATTAATCCATTGTAAAAACCTAAGATCTCGTGTTTGAACGTTGAAGTTGCCCAGAGGCATGGTTTTACACACCTACAGGGAAAAGTGTAATGCACCGTGGTGTAGTAACTGGACAGGTATGCTATGTTTTAGGATGACTTTCTCTAGAAAAGAAGGATCACATCCATAATGAATACAATAAATTGACAGAACAATCAAATAATTATTCAAACGGGATAACATTTCACCTCCTAATGCATTCGTTTGTATGTCTTGTTAGTGTCCTTCATTTCAAGCTTGTTATCAGCTTGAAATGTGTTTGGTCAAATCATTGACTACATGTTATTGTTTTAGACTGTTGTTACATTGTAATAACGATTTGCGTTTGACAAATGTTTGTCTTTTTCATTTCCATAGCATACCATTTGTATTGCAAATAAAGGGAACATTTTAATTTGAGGCACGCAAACCGAAACAAAAAGTTTTTCTATAAGGTTTGAGTAATGTAAAACTTCATCTCCAGTCTAGCCTACTTCAAACCTGTTGTATTATTCTACTGTAGCACAGCAGACAGTGCAACTCGTCAATCCGCAGAAGTGAGAAGCGGCTACACGAGGATTAGCCGCAAAAACGTGTTACATTATATCGGTCTAGTTTCGTTCACCAAGAAAAACACAACGTAACATGCATTGGCAATACACTGTACAATAGTAACTTGCATACCTTGTCTCGGCCATCTTCCTCACATTGTATGAGCAACAAGTTGGAATAAAGAGTTGCGTTGTAGTAGATTTCCCACTCGTTGAGCTATGTGCGTTTCCACGTAACTGGAACAGAGTACTGCCTCACCCCTGCCCTGTCTGTGTGCGAGTCAGTACTGCATCTCATCTCACCCCCTCCAAGAACCTCCACCATGCTTATGGGTTTGTGTGTAATCTGATCCCTACGGGGACTGTATTGAACTGAGCGGGATACTACAAAGCAGCTTCAATGAATTAGCCAGCTAACTTGCCTAAATATTGGGAAATAACTTTGTCGTTCTTAGAAGGATAAGCTTGAGATAGGCATGGCCTATTGACTCAACAACCAAAAACACATATCTAAGTTAAGCTTTCTCAATGAATCAGAAAATCAATAGTTATTTCTGGTTGTTTATCAAAGTTAGCTGGCTAACTCGTTGAATTTGCTTTGTAGTCTCTGTTTCCCTCTGCATTGGGGTGTCTGATGATCTTAGTGTCAACATGATCCAATACACCCACCTAGTGCCGAAACAGAGTTAAACATCCCAGACTCATGTTGACTGTCACCCCAGATCTAATTGTGCCCAAAAGTTTGGGTCAGTGTCTATTTATTAAATGAACTGTTTGGGAAATAACTCTTAAATTTCTATCAATAAATCAACACTTTTGTCAAGAGATTTAAAAGTGTTGACATGATAATAAACTGTAGCATCAAAGTCTGCTTTTCATCAAAGCTTCCCAAGCTGAAATAAACAGTGACATCTGCTGTCTGAATATGGAACAAGATCAAATGTATGGTTAGTCACCCAGATAAACATGTTTTACAGTACATGTTTATGCAAATAAGAAATAGGCATGTATGGTATTGGTAACAGACTAAACAGAGTCTCCCAATCAAGGACTGCAGGTCTGAACATGTAAAATAAACACAACCGAGACTAAGTGAAGAGGAGGAAACCTTAGCAGTCAACACTTTATTCACAAACTAGTTACAGCTATCAACTGTTCACTGGTAAACCGAAGGAAACAGAAATATATGCATGATAAACCTATGTAACTGCACAAGGCATTGTTATGATAAAACCCTCTATTTTTTTTCACATACAGTAATCCATTTCAAAGTGCTAATAAAAAGTATTGTTGCTTCTTTTTTTCCAGGGGGAGAAGGGACTTGTTTTACCTCATACAATATGGTACAAAATGATTGGGGGGCGTTTCGGTTTCCTGGTAAATTGAGGGTGGAAAGATTCCTTCTGATCAAGAGTGCAGTTCACATCAGAAGACTACTTACAGGTGTGAAACATCAGTGCACTGAAAGGCGACAGGTAGCCTAGCGGTTAGAACATTTGGCCAGTAACCGCAAGGTTGATATTTTGAATCCCCGAGCAAACAAGGCGAAAAATCGGTCAATCTGCCCTTGAGCAAGTAACTCAACCCTAATTGCTCCAGGGTCACCGTCAGAAATTCCCATTTCCACACTTGTACAGGTTACTCACTTGTACATGCAGTGAAACAGGACAAAAATAAGCACCCCCTATTTGACCCTTTTGATAAAGCACTGTCTGATTGGTCATTCTGTTTATTATAAAATATATTTAAACATTTACATTAATTGCAAAAACCTACATTCAAATACATACAGCAATCTTTTTTTATATATGTTGAGCCCGCAATAGCACCATATATAGCGAAAAAAAATCTATTGTTATAAAGAATGCAGCATTTGTTAAATACATTTATTTTTCCTTTTCATTTCTACAGAAAATACATGATAAGAGAAACACGTGTAGCTACAGGCTTTAAACCATGAAGTTACGGCTGATCAAGACTGTGTGGGCTTGTTTTACAAGCCAGCATGTTCTGAGTTTCTCTAAGTGGTATTAGGCAGAATAAACTGCCAGGATTGCTGTATAAAGTGAGTGGGTCATGAGACCTATGTCCCGCCCATCTCTGGGACACATCGGCTTGCAAAACAAACGCACCTTTTATCTCTGAAGTCTTTGATGACATCAGAGTGAGGTTGTGGGGCACACTCTCATGCCCAGGTGTTGGATAGTTATTTTACATATCAGCTAACCACGTCATATGTTCTTGCAATCTGGTGCCCGACAGCACAGTCGATGACGTAGCACGCAACCATTGGTTGATGCGTGCAACAACTTCTTAGCAGGGGGACACAACCGTGGACTGATGACTTCATGAAACAGACTTCCTGGATGAACCAACCAGACTAGACAAGTTAGGTTCCCACATAGTGATGTATAGCGATCATTACATGAAAATAACCCGTTTTTGAATGGACATTGGCATTGAGGGCTTCCAGACATTTTAAAGTAATCAACAGGGTATGGATTCCAATGGGGTTGGGAGCGATCAGCCAATGAGCAGAGCATTGTCTTCTTCTTCACACTGGTTTGCCTAGTTTGTAAATGGCTTTAAATTATGTGACTGCCATCTAGTGTCCACAATAACTGAATTACAATATTTGGTTCAAGACTCCAGCACTGCAGGTGGAGGCGGTAAGACACCAATATTAGCTTTACACTTTTTTCAAACATCAAAAGAAGAAGAAAATGGACTACTTCAAAATGTAGATAGCTTCAATGGCGCTGCCCATGCTGTCACAGACGCCATAACGTGTCAGCTACAATGTTGGGATCTTTATACATCTCAATGGGTTCACATTAGATAAGTGCCTTCAAATGCATGTTCTCTGATTGGACTGTTTCATAACAGACGGCGGCAGGTAGCTTAGTGGGTACGAGCGTTGTGCCAGTAACCGAAAGGTCGCTGGTTCTAATCCCCGAGCCAACTAGGTGAAAAATCTGTTGATGTGCCCTTAAGCAAGACACTTAACCTTAATTGCTCTGGATAAGAGCATCTGCTAAATGACCCAAAAAAAAGTTTTATAAAAATATAACGGTTCATACCACAGATTCCAAGCTATAGGAAAAACTCTTATTCTGTTCCAACATCGAGACCTCACTCATTTTGAAATTTAAAAAAGAACACAACAAAAGGGAATGCGTTCCAAATTATGTTTTGATACGCATAAATATCAAGTCTCTTGTTTTTCATTAGAAACATAGTAAAACTTAAATTAGCTGCAACACTGAAAATAAATGGCACTTAGATGGCATACTCCCAGTTCCTACCTGCACTCTAACCCTAACCACAGCATCCTCGTGTCAGTCTGATGCCATACTCAAGAGCAGGTTCCACAGCACTGTAACTCAAAGTGTGTGAGGTGAGGTGTGTGTGTGTGTGTGTGTGCGTGTGTGTGTGTGTGTGCATCGCTGCATCTCATTATTCATCATCTGCATTTTATAGAATTAAGGGTTTACAAAAATTGATTAGTAACACATTGATAAAAAACAGCATTAATCAATGTGCCACATACACGGAATCTGCACAAGGGGATGGAACTGGCACCAATTAATACAGCCATTATTAAAAACTAAAAGGTAAAGTACACATCTTTTTTTTAAAGAATCCAATGAATATCAAAAATCGATCAAGTTTCTTTTCCTCTCACATTCACAAAGCTCCCTGCCCCACAAACTAAAAACAAAGCAAGGTAACGTCCTGCATTAGGCAAAACATCATGTGCTGCTGCGTTCGCGCATAAAGAATCTCTTGGTTAAACCCGTTGTGTTGTGGTGTATTACAGGGAGGGGCCAGCAGGGGGCAGTCTGTCTGGGATATGGTTGGGGCACTGGAGAGCTGCAGTCTGGATTAAAGGGACAGGCTCGTCCCCATATCAGCCTGGAGGTACTGCTGTGGCCTGAGGAGGAGGAGGGTGAGAGGTCAAGGGGGGACAGGCCAGAGGTGGCATTGTGCTGATTCAGTGTCCCTAAAATCTCAGGTGAGGAGGGGAGACAGAGTGAGAGAGGGGTCTTACATGCAGTCATTCGGGCAACCCGTTCTCAGTTTCCTGAACAAAGTCACTGCACTCACAGTGAACATGGTTCAGCCTCCACTGGGCCGACCGTCTCCTCAACAACTCCTCCTCTTCTTCATCACCCCTCTCCCTGCCCTCCTCATGCTGACTGGGCCGGCCCTCATCCCCTAACTGGTTGAGGAGAGGTGGGGAGCGGTCCCAGTCTGAGCGGCCCTCCTCAGCTGGGACTGGAGGACAGGAAGAGGAGGAGGAAGAGGGAGAGCGGTGCGCCTCTCCATTCAGCCCCAGCGCCTCCCTCAGGACCTCGGCCCCAGCCTCTCTCAGCAGGAGAGCAGGAGTGGCCAGGGTGGTCAGGTAGATGGCTGAGGCTGATTGGTCCGTTGAGGACACCAGGGCTTGGTCTCTTCCTCCTCTCCCCTCCCCAGGAATCAAGTTGCTGCGGTGCCCGTTCGGCTGGTGGTTGAAGTTGCCTAGCAACGCGAACATCCTGTCCACAGTCCCGTCAAAGTTGTCCCAGTCCTCCAGGCTGACATTGAAGTTGAGTTTGAGATCATAGGCGTGCTTGTCAAGTCTGTACAAGGGTTCAAGTTCTGACCAGTCCATTCCCGTTCCCCCCGCAGTGGGCGCTTCTGAAGGGGCCACTCTCTCCTGCTGGACCCTATCCCTCCCAGCCTTCCCAAATCTGTCCTCTGATGAAACAAAACCACACAGACAAAACAGTGTCATCCACAGTAAACCTCTGTCTGCCGTTGTGTCTGTACTCTGTACTCTCCTCTTCCCATCAGCACCACGTGAACACTGCTCCCAGTAAACTGGTCCCAGGACAGAGTTGTATTCATTTCTATATGAATGCTTGAATGGGTTCACTCTTTGACGTTCACACCAGGCTCTAGTATGTGAGGCAGCTACATCACCAAACACATAAGACACATGGACAGCAGCGTGTCAGAAAGAGAGAGAGACATTGTGAGGCACTGCCTGCCGTCTTATGAAAAGAGAAAGTCAACCAATAGAGGTAATAAAATGATTAAGGCAGATGCGCTGGGCGGTGGAGGTGGATGGCGCCCTCTACAGGTGACAATCAGCAGGACAGTATGAGATGTGAGCTGCCTAAACCGTGCAGGTTAGAATTACATCCACTCAGAGACACAGGAGAGTGAGACAGACATGGTTAATAACTAGAACTAGCAGAGAGCAGCATGCAAGCCTGGAAAAACCCAGAGTTGAAAGAACTAACGAAAAGAAAGAGAGGAAGAATGAGACGAAGAAAAGCCAAGTTAGAGGTGACTGTTTAGTGGCATCGTGAGGTTCCAGATGGATGTCCAAACTCACAGTGATTTGGAGGTGGGCCTCTTCACTTTTGGCCACTTTCTGCGTTGAAACTGCCTGATGCACAAGCAACAATAAGATAGACTGTTATCCAGCCCGTTCAAGCAGAGGAAAATAAGCCCTCAACCCTCTCCCAACCTCAGTTAGAAGGAATGTAGAGACAGTCAAGCATACAGTGAGTACTCCCCAGGGTTAGAAAAGTGCTCAGTGCAAAATCCCCCAAACCAGAAGTCATGCAAAGATGCAAAGGAAAGCAAGAGAGAAGAGAAAGAGAGGAAGAGAGGTGAGAAAGAGAGGAGAGGGAGAGAGGAAGAGAGGAAGAGAGGAGAGAAAGAGAGGAGAGAAAGAGAGGAAGAGAGGAGAGAAAGAGAGGAAGAGAGGAGAGAAAGAGAGGAAGAGAGGAGAGAAAGAGAGGAAGAGAGGAGAGAAAGAGCACAAAACCAAAACACTGTCAATCTCACGTCCACCACAGGAGGCTGCTTGAGGAGAGAAAAGCTCATAATAATGGCCGGAACGGCGCAAATGGAATGGCATCAAACACATAGAAAACCATGTGTTTTATGTATAATATAACATTCCACCAATGCCGCTCCAGCCATTACCACGAGCACATTCTCCCCAATTAAGGAGCCACCAACCTCCAATGACATCCACACATCGCCCCACACATCGCCCATATACACAAACTCTATGTATTCGCTAAGTGTTGTGTATTCTGTCAACGTATTTTAGACCAAGTAGATAGTAAACTATCTTTTAGGAATGTTTATATTAATCTGATATAGTACTAATACCTAATAAATAGTTAAGTGCAGAGTGGTGTTTATGTCAATGAGTAAAGATACCTGTATTCATCAAAGCTGCTTCGCTCTTTACCTCCTGAAGAAGAGACAATAGCAGTGGTTAGAGAATATAGGAACAGATTCCTATCAGTTAAGGCACAGAGACCGAGTTAAGCCATGTAGGTCTAACTGTGTTGAGAGAGGCTTTTAAACGGGTTAGAAAGGGCAGTTGTTTAAAATGGCAAAATGGTGTCTGAAATTCAAATAATGTAAAGAAAACGAGTTTCAACTGAATTGACCTTAATTAAAAGGAACAAAACTCATTCCAGAGCGAGGGGTTGTAATCGTTTAAGATGCAGTAATAAAATTGGTACATGATGGTGAAAACAGCAACACAAAGCAAGGCAGGACTTGGATTTGGTGGAGAGGATGATGGTGATGAGGATACCAAACAGAGATCATTCTTCTGTAGTCACAACCCACATCAACCTGACATTGTGTGTGTGTGTGTTTGTATGTGTGTGAGATGAACTCACCCAGCTCCAGGGTGCGGGTGCGTGGGTTGCACTGCTTGTGGCCCTTGCAGCTGCGGAGCTCCATGAGTTGAACATGGAGCTGGTTTAGGACGGTTCGGTCCAGCGTGTTCACAGCATTCATCAGCTACAGGGAGACAGAGAGAGACAGAGACAGAGACAGAGACAGAGACAGAGAGAGAGACAGAGAGAAAGAGAGAGACAGAGAGAGAGAGAGAAAGAGAGACAGAGAGAGAGAGAGAGAGACAGAGAGAGAAAGAGAGAGAGAGACAGAGAGAAAGAGAGAGAGACAGAGAGAGAGAGAGAGAGAGAGAGAGAAAGAGAGAGAGAGACAGAGAGAAAGAGAGAGAGAGAGAGACAGAGACAGAGAGAGAGAGACAGAGAGAGAGAGACAGAGAGAGAGAGACAGAGAGAGAGAGACAGAGAGAGAGAGAGAGAGAGAGACAGAGAGAGAGAGACAGAGAGAGAGAGAGAGAGAGAGAGAGAGAGAGAGAGAGAGAGAGAGAAAGAGAGAGAGAGGGAGAGAGAGAGAGAGAGAGGGAGAGAGAGAGAGAGAGAGAGAGAGAGACTGGGTGGCTGATAGAGAGGAATAGTGCTGGTCTTCATAATTGTTTTAACATGAATTCATAAGAGCATCTCCAGCTGTTATGGGCCCTGTGTAGCTCAGTTGGTAGAGCATGGCGATTGCAACGCCAGAGTTGTGGGTTCGATTCCCATGGGGGGCCAGTATGAAAAAAATAAAAAATGTATGCACTCACTAACTGTAAGTCACTCTGGATAAGAGCGTCTGCTAAATGACGTAAATATAAAATGTTATACAATAGATCATTTTCAGTGTGCCATCTTGAAAACAGGGCTAAAGGCTAGATAATGTTAGAAACCAGAGCAATGTGTTTAGAGAGTTGGGATGTTGAGGTTTCTGCATTATGATGCATTTACATGACATTACAACATTATATGTTATCGCCCCATTGACATTCCATGGGGAATATAAATTATAAATAATGCTATGTAACTGGATGTCTAGAATTAGAACAATATTCTAAATATATGGCTCTGTTAGAAACCATCTTTACAGAGGAGTGAGTGATAGCGGTGAGGAGGAGCACTGACCTGGTAGGGATCTGTGTTGAGGTCAAAGTACTCCAGGAAGCCAGTCGCAAACTCACAGAACAGGAAGTTGTGAGTTTCGTTGATGGTCCTCACACACCAGTAGGTGTTGTTGTTGGCACTGGTGCAGGCACAGAACGGACCCACTGCAGACAGAGAGAATAATCAGTGCTAGTGTGTGTGTGTATGTTTGTGCAAGCGTGTGTGTGTGTATGCGTGTGTGTGTGCGCCTGTGTGTGTACATGGTCTTACTGGTCCAGAAGGGGGCGGTCTGCCAGTGCTGGTTGTCGTGGGTGAAGCAGGTGAGACCAGGCATGCTACAGGTGTCGTTGTTCCTCAGACGTTTCAGCAGTTTCCTCATCTTCTTCCTCCTCTTCTGGTCCTTCAGCAGCCACGCCTTGTTATCCTTATCCTGTCCCTTCCTGACGACATCACACACACACACATTACACAGTGACACAATGAAACAGTCACATACACACACACACACACACACACACACACACACACCAGTTGCGGTCAGTGCCGTTTATGATGAGGGAGGACGATTTTCTTTTCATGAGCATGGCCTTATTTCTATTACAGCATGTTGGATGACTGTCATTCATATTCCATTTACCCAGTTAAATGTAACAGCGATAGGTTTAGGCTACTAAATGATACTCACATTTTCCCTATACCCATCATGAGGTTGCTACAACCTAGCCTGTGAATGAAAGTTTACAAAGTAGATGCACACAGGTCGAGTGAAAAATGTGAGATGACAGACAGTGACACATGGACAGCCAGTGACATTCAATACCGCCTTGCACACTCTTGCCTACATCTAGTTTATATAGGGTGTAATCACTAGTCCAACAGTTGCAAACGAGAGTTTCTATTGGACAAATTCCGGTATTTCTTATACCCGTTTCGTTTGCTTCCGTTTAAGAAACGTTTTTCAACAGAATCGGCAGAATACATCAGCTGTATGTGAGAAGGCGAAACCTTTCCAAACCATGTCATAACCGCTACACACAGCCTACATCGTTGTCCCCATATTGGCTAAAGTAACGTCCTAGTCAGCATAGCTAATAGAACTAATACGTTAGTAAACCCGCTACAATCATGCAGTAACGTTACAGCGTATAGTCAGTAAGCAGTTAGACCGGCGGGCCCCGGTGGCAATAAATTAATAAAACCAAAAGCTTACCTTGACTTGTAAGAGTTCCAGTGTTGTGTTGGATAG
This sequence comes from Coregonus clupeaformis, assembly GCF_020615455.1. Taxonomy (NCBI): domain Eukaryota; kingdom Metazoa; phylum Chordata; class Actinopteri; order Salmoniformes; family Salmonidae; genus Coregonus; species Coregonus clupeaformis. Next base: position 23,939,251 of record NC_059221.1, on the reverse strand, counting down.
TCATAGCCAGCTAGCTAACATAGCGTCCCTCTGTTTGAGCCAGGTGTTTGAGTAACTAAACTAGCCAGTCCCATTTGATAGCTAAGTAAGTTTAACTGAAAGTGAAAAAAATAGAGAAATCTTTCTCTCTTGCTGCTCCTTCATTTTTGAAGAAATTAATTTGTTGAAAACTATTCAACTCTTGTCTTTCGCTCTCTTTGAGTCAACTACTCACCACATGTTATGCACTGCAGTGCTAGCTAGCTGTAGCTTATGCTTTCAGGACTAGATTCATTCTCTGATTATTTGATTGGGTGGACAACATGTCAGTTTATGCTGCAAGAGCTCTGATAGGTTGGAGGACGTCCTCCGGAAGTTGTCATAATTACTGTAAGTCTATGGAAGGGGTGAGAACCAAGAGCCTCCTAGGTTTTGTATTGAAGTCAATGTACCAAGAGGAGGACGGAAGCTAGCTGTCCTCCGGCTACACAATGGTGCTACTCTAAAGAGTGCTGTTGAGGCTACTGTAGACCTTCATTGCAAAACAGTGTGTTTTCATCAATTATTTGGTGACATGTGAATATATTTAGTATAGTTTTATCTAAAAGGATAACTTTCTCAATGTTTTTACAACTAAAAAAAAATGAAATTCACTGAGGAGGATGATCCTCCCCTTCCTCCTCTGAGGAGCCTCCACTGATACACACATACAGTATATTGTACATATACAATAATTACACAGTCATAAGAACACATACTGTACACATCCCTTTCTTATACGAAATACACACATGATAAACAACACAAACCCACACCCTTACCTGAATGGGTGAATGTTGCCTCCTTTGTGCCTGAGCTTACTCTTGTACTTAGACTTGTAGCTGAAACACAGACAGATATTCACATATTCAGCCTTTATGATGAATATCTGCAGGGAGAACCACAGGGGGTCTGAAAAAAAGCTATTTGAGTCTGGTAGAGTCCTGTTATCTTTACTGTAAATGCATGTAATGCTGGCGTTTAGTGTGTGGATGTTGGTAATAAACCAGTTGTGCAACGTGAACTGTGGATTGAGGAGAGGAGAGGAGAGGAGAGGAGAGGAGAGGAGAGGAGAGGAGAGGAGAGGAGAGAGATGTTCTGTCTTTACATGTAGCGGATACAGTCACACTCGTCTGGGCGGGCCTTCTTCAGGTGACCCCTGACTTCTCTCAGGTTCTTGATCTTGGTCTGCAGGGTCTCAATCTGAGAGAGACGCAGGACATTAGATTAGATAGAGAAATGTCACAACACAATGACCTGGTCCTCTATAGCTCAGTTTTTAGAGCATGGCACTTGCAAAGCTAAGATAGTGGGTTCGATTCCCAGGACCACCCGTTCAATTAATTCATAATTACACAGTTGATTTCATTGGCAGTCATTGATTGTCATTACACAAATCACTGTGACCACTGAAGATAATCAACTGCATTGAGGAATAAAGCATAATTGTTTTGTGGTTATGTGAGTGGCTGAGAAAACTGACCTCGTGGTCGATGTGGAGTTTGTGGTCCTTCCTGGCCTGCACAGACTTATAGATCCCTGTATCACACTTCACCGTGTCATCGGCCAGGATAGAGCACCTGAGGACAGGATGCACAGTGAGCATTTAGCCCAATGACTAAGAACACAAGAACATATTCAACATGCAGTATTAACAACACATTCAACATGCAGTAATAAAGCTGAAATATGTAACTTTTTGGGCGACCCGACCAAATTCACATAGAAATGTGAGTTATAGATCTATCATTCTCATTGAAAGCAAGTCTAAGAAGCAATATATATGTGCTCTATTTCTTTACTTCCTGTTCTTAAGTTTAGTTTTTGCTGATTTTACTTTCGGTTTTGTACACCAGCTTCAAACAGCTGAAAATACATATTTTGGGTTATGGAAAATATATTTCACAGCGGTTTAGATGATACAATGATTCTCTACACCACACAAGTCAAACTCATTCCACGGAGGGCCGAGTGTCTGCGGATTTTTGCTCCTCCCTTGTACTTGATTGATGAATCAAGGTCACTAATTAGTAAGGAACTCCCCTCACCTGGTTGACTTGGGCTTATTATATATAACTGAAAGAAAAAAACTAAAACCAGCAGACACTCGCCCCTCTATGGAGTTTGATGGCCCAGGACCAAGTTTGGGAAACCCTGCTTTACACTTTACTTTTTTTTGTCACATATACTGAAGTTAGGCAAACTATTAGAATTTTAGCAACCAGGAATTGGCGGAGTGATTTAACACATTCAACATGCAGCATTAACACATTCAACATGCAGCACATTCAACATGCAGCACTAACAACACATTCAACATGCAGCATTAACAACACATTCAACATGCAGCACTAACAACACATTCAACATGCAGTACTAACAACACATTCAACATGCAGTACTAACAACACATTCAACATGCAGTACTAACAACACATTCAACATGCAGCACTAACAACACATTCAACATGCAGCATTAACAACACATTCAACATGCAGTACTAACAACACATTCAACATGCAGCACATTCAACATGCAGCACTAACAACACATTCAACATGCAGCATTAACAACACATTCAACATGCAGTACTAACAACACATTCAACATGCAGCACTAACAACACATTCAACATGCAGTACTAACAACACATTCAACATGCAGTACTAACAACACATTCAACATGCAGCACTAACAACACATTCAACATGCAGTACTAACAACACATTCAACATGCAGTACTAACAACACATTCAACATGCAGTACTAACAACACATTCAACATGCAGCACTAACAACACATTCAACATGCAGCACTAACAACACATTCAACATGCAGCACTAACAACACATTCAACATGCAGTACTAACAACACATTCAACATGCAGTACTAACAACACATTCAACATGCAGCACTAACAACACATTCAACATGCAGCACTAACAACACATTCAACATGCAGCACTAACAACACATTCAACATGCAGCACTAACAACACATTCAACATGCAGCATTAACAACACATTCAACATGCAGCACTAACAACACATTCAACATGCAGCACTAACAACACATTCAACATGCAGTACTAACAACACATTCAACATGCAGTACTAACAACACATTCAACATGCAGCACTAACAACACATTCAACATGCAGCACTAACAACACATTCAACATGCAGTACTAACAACACATTCAACATGCAGCACTAACAACACATTCAACATGCAGCACTAACAACACATTCAACATGCAGCATTAACAACACATTCAACATGCAGTACTAACAACACATTCAACATGCAGTACTAACAACACATTCAACATGCAGTACTAAAAAAACACATTCAACATGCAGCACTAACAACACATTCAACATGC
>NC_059221.1:23913343-23933343 GCF_020615455.1 Coregonus clupeaformis | reverse complement strand
TCCACTGTGAGAAACCAACCTACAGGGAATACTCAGCCTCCTCTCCTCTCCTCTCCTCTCCTCTCCTCTCCTCTCCTCCTCTCCTCTCCTCTCCTCTCCTCTCCTCTCCTCTCCTCTCCTCTCCTCTCCTCTCCTCCTCTTTATAACAGCAGATGATCAAGAGGGTACAGAGCCTTTTTAAGTAGATTCTCAGACACACCAATTTACTGCCACTTACTTATAAATTTACATTTAAGTCATTTAGCAGACGCTCTTATCCAGAGCGACTTACAAATTGGTGCATTCAACTTAGGACGGGGGGATTACTCTTTTTTTTATAGAGGTGAGATGCAAAGATGAGAGACGGATGAAGAAGTGACTAATCAAGTGTCAAGTGTTGTAAGTATCTCCAGTCTTGAGTGTTAGGCTTGTACATTTGCTTCTGTGCGAACATTCATCTAATTGTGTGCATCTGTGTGTATTTGATTGTTAATTGAAGTATGACTGTAATGTGTGTGTGTGCATGCTTGCTTGTGTATGTGTATGTGTGTCTTGTGTGTGTGTGCGTATGTATGTGTGTGTGTGTGTGTGCTTGTGTTTGTGTCTTCCTGGCTGCCTACCTGTCCCAGCTGCTGGCAGGGTGTCTGGTACTCTGCTCTCTGACACAGGTCCTTGACCCGCTGGTACTTAGGCAGGAAGTTCTCCTCCTGGGCCACCTCCTTCCCCGAAGGCGCATCACGCATGTGAAGCAACTTCCTGTGAACATACACACACGCAGTTATGGAACTATACACCAGGATGTTAGGGTCCTGGATGCTGATTAGCAGTGACAATATATCCCATAAACCATATCTTCTCAGGCATTATCACTTACATGATGCAGCTAATGACATTAGCAGAGGTTGCATTGCCAGATATGGTTTGATATCAAGTATCTGTAGGGTAATATTAAGGCAAGAAAGACATGAAATAATGAGGCATTGAGCATTGAGACCTCCCTACTTCATATCCTACCACACACTCAGATGAATGCAACCAGATGACTTAATGGGCAATGGTGGAACTTAATGGGCAATGAATGCAACCAGATGACTTGTTCCACCCCAATGGTGGAACAAGCTCCCTCACGACGCCAGGACAGCGGAGTCACTCACCACCTTCCGGAGACATTTGAAACCCCACCTCTTTAAGGAATACCTGGGATAGGATAAAGTAATCCTTCTAACCCCCCCCAAATTGTAAAGTGGTTATCCCACTGGCTATAGGGTGAACGCACCAATTTGTGAGTCGCTCTGGCTAAGAGCGTCTGCTAAATGACGTTAATGTGCCCTTGAGCAAGGCACTTAACCCTAATTGCTCCTGTAAGTCGCTCTGGATAAGAGCGTCTGCTAAATGACTAAAATGTAAATGTAAATGTAATTAAAAATAGACTGCGGTATCGTTATGTAAAGGATGAGTGGCGTGGCTGGTCTAGCGGTGATGCCACAGCCTTCGCCACACGTACTGTGTCTAAGGCGTCGGCATAGGTTCAAATCCGGCCTGCTGACCTTTGACAAACCTCTTTCTATCTTTCCCCACTGTCATTGACACAACCTCTCTTCAAAAAAGTCAGAAAATACCTTTAAAATACACTGCTCAAAAAAATAAAGGGAACACTTAAACAACACAATGTAACTTCAAGTCAATCACACTTCTGTGAAATCAAACTGTCCACTTAGGAAGCAACACTGATTGACAATACATTTCACATGCTGTTGTGCAAATGGAATAGACAACAGGTGGAAATTATAGGCAATTAGCAAGACACCCCCAATAAAGGACTGGTTTTGCGGGCGGTGACCACAGACCACTTCTCAGTTCCTATGCTTCCTGGCTGATGTTTTGGTCACTTTTGAATGCTGGCGGTGCTTTCACTCTAGTGGTAGCATGAGACGGAGTCTACAACCCACACAAGTGGCTCAGGTAGTGCAGCTCATCCAGGATGACTCAATGCGAGCTGTGGCAAGAAGGTTTGCTGTGTCTGTCAGCGTAGTGTCCAGAGCATGGAGGCGCTACCAGGAGACAGGCCAGTACATCAGGAGACGTAGAGGAGGCCGTAGGAGGGCAACAACCCAGCAGCAGGACTGCTACCTCCGCCTTTGTGCAAGGAGGAGCAGGAGGAGCACTGCCAGAGCCCTGCAAAATGACCTCCAGCAGGCCACAAATGTGCATGTGTCTGCTCAAACGGTCAGAAACAGACTCCATGAGGGTGGTATGAGGGCCCGACGTCCACAGGTGGGGGTTGTGCTTACAGCCCAACACCGTGCAGGACGTTTGGCATTTGCCAGAGAACACCAAGATTGGCAAATTCGCCACTGGCGCCCTGTGCTCTTCACAGATGAAAGCAGGTTCACACTGAGCACATGTGACAGACGTGACAGAGTCTGGAGACGCAGTGGAGAATGTTATGCTGCCTGCAACATCCTCCAGCATGACCGGTTTGGCGGTGTGTCAGTCATGGTGTGGGGTGGCATTTCTTTGGGGGGCCGCACAGCCCTCCATGTGCTCGCCAGAGGTAGCCTGACTGCCATTAGGTACCGAGATGAGATCCTCAGACCCCTTGTGAGACCATATTATGGTGCGGTTGGCCCTGGGTTCCTCCTAATGCAAGACAATGCTAGACCTCATGTGGCTGGAGTGTGTCAGCAGTTCCTGCAAGAGGAAGGCATGGACTGGCCCGCCCGTTCCCCAGACCTGAATCCAATTGAGCACATCTGGGACATCATGTCTCGCTCCATCCACCAACGCCACGTTGCACCACAGACTGTCCAGGAGTTGGCGGATGCTTTAGTCCAGGTCTGAGAGGAGATCCCTCAGGAGACCATCCGCCACCTCATCAGGAGCATGCCCAGGCATTGTAGGGAGGTCATACAGGCACCTGGAGGCCACACACACTACTGAGCCACATTTTGACTTGTTTTAAGGACATTACATCAAAGTTGGATCAGCCTGTAGTGTGGTTTTCCACTTTAATTTTGAGGGTGACTCCAAATCCAGACCTCCATGGGTTGATACATTTGATTTCCATTGATAATTTTTGTGTGATTTTGTTGTCAGCACATTCAACTATGTAAAGAAAAAAGTATTTAATAAGATTATTTCATTCATTCAGATCTAGGATGTGTTATTTTAGTGTTCCCTTTATTTTTTTGAGCAGTGTATATTTTAAACCCAAAGAAACAGTGAGATGATCTCCTGTGACTCACCCTCTTTCCACCAGGAACGAATCTCTCCACACCTTCCCCTTCTTGTTCACCTGGAACCTGACAATCAGGAGCGATAAAGACAGATCCATCAGCCATCTCCTTCATTGACTAGGTGTGACAGTCAGAACACCATGTAACGCTTGAGGAAATAATAATTCCTACACTCCATAGGGCAACAGCCTCCAGTGATGATAAAATGTTGGGAGGGAGATTAAAAAACAGCCATGGGTCAGTCTGAGAGGAAAACAATCGATAGCACACTTCAGGTGTTCTTTTGGTTGAGGACAGGAAAAAGGAAAGTGATCGAACGTAGAAGAAAATAAAGTGGAATAAATTGGTCTCTTCCCTGAGTGCTCTGACCTTCTCCTGGCCTGGTGCTCAGATCTGAGTTATTGATCCATCGGCCCACAACGCTGCTCCCTCTCTCCTCCACCCTCAACCTTTCTCTCTCCCTCTCTCCTTTTCCCAGCACAGCTCTGCTCTCCTCCATCCCACCCCATCCCTTGACCTCCTCTCTTCCCCACACCCCCACATCATGCCAGCCAGCTAGCCTCCCCTGCCTGCGAAACAATTTCACAGCCATCTCTCTCTGATTACAGCTGCAGGGCTGGGAAAGAGAAGAGAATCCCCCAACACACCACACACATTTACCCCCCTCCATCCCCACTTTCATTCTCCTGTGGTGAAAGCTCTTCCTTCACTCAGTGGCATTGGCAGGCAGGCCAGCTCCTGGAGTTATTACCTCAGTTCCCCGTTGACATGTCTTCGAGGGATGGAGAAGGTATTTTTTTAATATCTTTCTTTTTTTTCGTTAACGAAAGCAATATCCAGGCTGGGCAGGAGGAAGAGGTGTCGCTGGGATGTGGATGTGAACTCAACGGATGCCATGGTAACCTGGAAGGCCGAGCCAGGTCCAAAAATCGGTGCGGTGCCACAGTTTTGAGGAAAACTCATTGGTCAAACCCAGGTGTTAGATTGGGCTCTTTTGCAGTGATTTTGCCAGAGTAGAGCAGGAACCCTGAGGGAACTCAAACCTGTCAGTGGCCTGTGCCAATGTACAACTCATATTCAATAGAATCACTGTCACGATCGTCGTAGGGAATAGATGAGGACCAAGGCGCAGCGTTGCAGGCAAACATACTCTTTATTGAGCGAAAACACGATCAAAACAACAAAGATGGTAACGTGACAGTTCACGGTAAAACTCAACCAACTTGAAACAAGAACCCACAAAAACAAAGGAAAAACCGACAGTTTAAATATGGCTCCCAATCAGAGACAACCAGCAAACAGCTGACACTCGTTGCCTCTGATTGGGAGTCACTCAGGCCAACATAGAAATAGGGAACATAGATCTACACACCCTGGCTCAACATAACAGTGTCCCCAGAGCCAGGGCGTGACAGTACCCCCCCCTAAAGGCGCGGACTCCGACCGAGCCAACTAAATACCACAGGGGAGGGACCGGGTGGGCACTCCGCCTTGGCGGCGGATCCGGCTCTGGGCCCGATCCCCACTTCCTCTCCAACCCCCCAAAGTACCCCTGGTCCGGTCTGGCCCCGCTGGCCGGAGCCGGACTGTCGACACGCACCCCTGGCTTGGTGCGTGGAACAGGAACGGACCGGACCGGGCTGACGATGCGCACCCCTGGCTTGGTGCGTGGAGTAGCAACTGGCCGGACCGGGCTGACGATACACACCCCTGGCTAGTGCGTGGAGCAGGAATGGACCGGACCGGGCTGACGATGCGCACCCCTGGCTTGGTGCGTGGAGTAGCAACTGGCCGGACCGGGCTGACGATACGCACCCCTGGCTTGGTGCGTGGAGCAGGAATGGGCCGGACTGGGCTGGCGACGCGCACCACAGACTTGATGCGGAGAGCAGGAACGGGCCGGACAGGGCTGACGAAACGCACCACAGACTTGGTGCGGGGAGCAGGAACAGGCCGGACCGGGCTGGCGACGCGCACCATAGGCTTGGTGCGGGGAGCAGGAACAGGCCGGGCCGGGCTGGCGACACGCACCATAGGTTTGGTGCGGGGAGCCGGAACAGGCCGGGCCGGGCTGACGACACGCACCACAGGCTCGATGCGAGGAACAGGAACAGGCCGGACCGTACTGGGGACACACACCACTGGCCCTACGCAGGGATCAGGAACGGGCCGGACCGGACTGGTAACACACCCCAGTACCTCTCGCCGTGCCTCCACACTTTCCCTCTCCTCTGTGACCAGTGGCCCCCTTAACCTGGCGGCCTCCTCTGCACACCCGCTGGACTGCTCCATCGCGGCCTCCTGCTGCCCCGTCGTCCACGTCGTGAGCCCCCCCCTAAAAATTTTCTGGGGTTCTCTCCTCCCCGTGGACCAGGCCTCCCTAGTTCTCGCCAGACTCTCACCCCACTGCTTCAAAGTCCAACCTTTCTGCTCTTCACTTGGCTTGGCCCAGTCGAGACTCTTAATCCATTGTTCCCAAGTCCACTCTCTCCGCTCTTCACTCGGCTTGACCCAGTCGAGGCTGCCACGGAGATCTGCTAGGGATTTCCCTGATGATGGCTCCTCGACTCGCTGCTTGGTCCAGTTGTGGTGGGTTCTTCTGTCACGATCGTCGTAGGGAATAGATGAGGACCAAGGCGCAGCGTTGCAGGCAAACATACTCTTTATTGAGCGAAAACACGATCAAAACAACAAAGACGGTAACGTGACAGTTCACGGTAAAACTCAACCAACTTGAAACAAGAACCCACAAAAACAAAGGAAAAACCGACAGTTTAAATATGGCTCCCAATCAGAGACAACCAGCAAACAGCTGACACTCGTTGCCTCTGATTGGGAGTCACTCAGGCCAACATAGAAATAGGGAACATAGATCTACACACCCTGGCTCAACATAACAGTGTCCCCAGAGCCAGGGCGTGACAGTCACCTAGAGCAGGGGTATTCAAATCTTACCCTACGAGGTCCGGAGCCTGCATGGTTTTCTGTTCTACCTGATAATTTCTTGCACCCACCTGTTGTCCTAAATCAGTGCCTGATTAGAGGGGAACAATGAAAAAAGCAGTGGAACTGGCTTCCAGGTCCAGAGTTGAATTTAAGGGACCTAGAGGATATACAGCTACTTCTGTCAGTGATCTACAGTGCCTTGCAAATGTATTCATCCCCCTTGGCGTTTTTCCGATTTTGTTGCATTACAACCTGTAATTTAAATGGATTTTTATTTGGATTTCATGTAATGGACAAACACAAAATAGTCCAAATTGGTGAAGTGAAATGAAAAAAACAAAAATAACGGTAAAGAGGTGCGTGCATATGTATTCACCCCCTTTGCTATGAAGCCCCTAAAAAAGATCTGGTGCAACCAGTTATCTTCAGAAGTCACATAATTAGTTAAATAAAGTTCACCTGTGTGCAATCTAAGTGTCACATGATCTCAGTATATAGTATTTGATCCCCTGCTGATTTTGTACGTTTGCCCACTGACAAAGAAATGATCAGTCTATAATTTTAATTGTATGTTTATTTGAACAGTGAGAGACAGAATAACAACAAAAAAATCCAGAAAAACTCATGTCAAAAATGTTATAAATTGATTAGCATTTTAATTAGGGAAATAAGTATTTGACCCCCTCTCAATCAGAAAGATTTCTGGCTCCCAGGTGTCTTTTATACAGGTAATGAGCTGAGATTAGGAGCACACTCTTAAAGGGAGTGCTCCTAATCTCAGCTTGTTACCTGTATAAAAGACACCTGTACACAGAAGCAATCAATCAATCAGATTCCAAACTCTCCACCATGGCCAAGACCAAAGAGCTCTCCAAGGATGTCAGGGACAAGATTGTAGACCTATACAAGGCTGGAATGGGCTACAAGACCATGGCCAAGCAGCTTGGTGAGAAGGTGACAAAAGTTGGTGCGATTATTCGCAAATGGAAGAAACACAAAATAACTGTCAATCTCCATGCAAGATCTCACCTCGTGGAGTTGCAATGATCATGAGAATGGTGAGGAATCAGCCCAGAACTACACGGGAGGATCTTGTCAATGATCTCAACCATAGTCACCAAGAAAACAATTGGTAACACACTACGCCGTGAAGGACTGAAATCCTGCAGCGCCCGCAAGTTCCCCCTGCTCAAGAAAGCACATATACAGGCCCGTCTGAAGTTTGCCAATGAACATCTGAATGATTCAGAGGAGAACTGGGTGAAAGTGTTGTGGTCAGATGAGACCAAAATCGAGCTCTTTGGCATCAACTTAACTCGCCGTGTTTGGAGGAGGAGGAATGCTGCCTATGACCCCAAGAACACCATCCCCACCGTCAAACATGGAGGTGGAAACATTATGCTTTGGGGGTGTTTTTTCTGCTAAGGGGACAGGACAACTTCACCGCATCAAAGGGACGATGGACGGGGCCATGTACCGTCAAATCTTGGGTGAGAACCTCCTTCCCTCAGCCAGGGCATTGAAAATGGGTCGTGGATAGGTATTCCAGCATGACGATGACCCAAAACACACGGCCAAGGCAACAAAGGAGTGGCTCAAGAAGAAGCACATTAAGGTCCTGGAGTGGCCTAGCCAGTCTCCAGACCATAATCCCATAGAAAATCTGTGGAGGGAGCTGAAGGTTCGAGTTGCCAAACGTCAGCTTCGAAACCTTAATGACTTGGAGAAGATCTGCAAAGAGGAGTGGAACACAATCTCTCCTGAGATGTGTGCAAACCTGGTGGCCAACTACAAGAAACGTCTGACCTCTGTGATTGCCAACAAGGGTTTTGCCACCAAGTACTAAGTAATTTTTTGCAGAGGGGTCAAATACTTATTTCCCTCATTAAAATGCAAATCAATTTATAAAATTTTTGACATGCGTTTTTCTGGATTTTTTTGTTGTTATTCTGTCTCTCACTGTTCAAATAAACCTACCATTAAAATTATAGACTGATCATGTCTTTGTCAGTGGGCAAACGTATAAAATCAGCAGGGGACCAAATACTTTTTTCCCTCACTGTATATATATACACCTGTTCTGAAAGGCTCCAGAGTCTGCAACACCACTAAGCAAGGGGCACCACCAAGCAAGCGGCACCATGTAGACCAAGGAGCTCTCCAAACAGGTCAGGGACAAAGTTGTACATATCAGGGTTGGGTTATAAAAAAATATCCGAAACCTTGAACATCCCACGGAGCACCATTAAATCCATTATTTAAAAAATTTAAAGAATATGGCACCACAACAAACCTGCCAAGAGAGGGCCACCTACCAAAACTCACGGACCAGGCAAGGAGGGCATTAATCAGAGAGACAACAAAGAGACCAATGAATGTGAATAGTTATCAACGCTCAAGTTTTCAGTTTTTTTTGTCTTATTTCTTGTTTGTTTCACGATAAAAACTATTTTGCATCTTCAAAGTGGTAGGCATGTTGTGTAATTCCAATGATACAACCCCCCCCAAAAATCTATTTTAATTCCAGGTTGTAAGGCAACAAAATAGGAAAAATGCCAAGGGGGGTGAACACTTTCGCAAGCCACTGTATTGCCTGCCAACATACAGAATACACATATCATACTGTATGAGTATAAAATAGTTATGGACAGGATGTTTCCCTTTTTGCTCCATACCTGTTGACTGGCCTCTCTATGTCCAGCAGTTTGAGGATGGACTTGCCGTCCATGTCCGGCGGGACGTCCATGCCAGCGATGTCCAGGATGGTGGGCGCCAGGTCAATGTTTAGCACCATGTGAGGGTTGCTATGGAGACGCAGGGAGAGATAAGGGGACAAGGTTATTACGGAGCACGGTCAGATGGTATCTGGTTGGTTAACGTCAGCTGATGAGAGAGAGTGGGATGGAGAGAGAGAGAGAGCGAGAGATGGAGAGACCGAGAAACAGGGAGAGAGAGAGAGAGAGCGAGAGAGAGAGAGAGAGAGAGAGAGAGAGAGAGAGAGAGAGAGAGAGAGAGAGAGAGCATGATGGAGAGAGAGAGGGAGAGTGAGAGATGGAGAGACTGAGAAACAGAGAGCGATGGAGAGAGAAAACGAGAGAGAGAGAGAGAGAGAGAGAGAGAGAGAGAGAGAGAGAGAGAGAGAGAGCGAGAGAGAGAGATGAGAGAGAGAGAGAGAGAGAGAGAGTGAGAGAGAGAGAGAGACAGAGAGAGTGAGAGAGAGAGACAGAGAGAGACAGAGAGAGAGAGAGAGAGAGAGAGAGAGAGAGAGAGAGAGAGAGAGAGAGAGAGAGAGAGAGAGAGAGAGAGAGAGAGAGAGAGAGAGAGAGAGAGAGAGAGAGTAGAGGGGGCAGGTGACAGATCATTATCATGTGAAGCTGACAAATGACTGCTCCAGAGATCTAGAGTCCAGACAGAAGAGAAGATGAGGACCTTCAGGACAGAGAGAGGGGAACAAGGGAGGTATTCAACCCTTAGGCTCTGTAGGCCATTTGTCCAGTCATATCAACCATACACCTGATTCCCTTCACCATCCCTCCTTCACTACAAAAGTATATCCCCCATCTTAGGCTCCCTCCTTTCACTCACTCTATTCCCTCCTCCCTACTAAGCTAACACATATTTCACCCCTTATTTCTGTTGAAACAAAACTACGTCCATACTTCCATTCGTTTGTATGGGTTACCTTCAGACGAGTCCTGTGACAGCCGTGGGGGTCGTAGAGCAAAACACCATCGTGTTCGTGAGTCTCCCCTGTCCATAGAGTGTAGTTTGTAGGCCAAACCGTTTGGACGCTACAGATGTTTTTGTGAGAAGAACGATTTTCTCATGGTCTGACAAACACCGCTCTAGCTCGGTCAACTTCCACCGCAGATGCGGAAGGCTGACATAGGTGGATGAGATGGATTGAGACACAGCCCATGCAAAAAATATCTGTAGTTTAAACTGACGGATTTTGATGGGGATTTTTTTATTATGTTTCTTAGATTGATGAGTCAATAGATTCTTAAGGATTTTAATCTTCTTCCCCTTGTTGTTAAGTCAGTCGTTTTTCACAATCTCATGATCTCCCCGTGAAATGGCTTTCACTGTCGTAGTCTGCTTTTCCAGGGAACAGAGTGCAGAGACACACCAAGGAAGTGGTTAACAACAGTAATGTTATTCAATCCAAACCCTTGGGAGGGAGGAAGGGGAGGAGAGAAGAGGAAATGGGAGAGGAAGGAGAGCCAGAGGATTGGGAAGAGATGGGTCCAGGTTGAGGTGGGGTGATGAAACTGGCTGAGGAGTGATGACACAGAGCTGGAGCAAAGAGGGATATGGAGGGTCTGAGTGATCTGTCCCCTGGAGCTAGAGGACTTAACACTGAGCCAGATCAGGACTGATCAGGACTGGGTCAGGAGAAACAAATGAGACCAAAACAAAGTCAATCCCTCTGAGATCAGGCAGATGTTACTGTTCTTCTATTGAAATAGACATGTCTATTTCTCTCTCTCTCTCTCTCTCTCTCTCTCTCTCTCTCTCTCTCTCTCTCTCTCTCTCTCTCTTTCTCTCTCTCTCTCTCTCTCTCTCTCTCTCAAATTACATAAATGAGCACACTGCTCAGGAGTATTTCGCATCACCAAACCGTCCTCATCATTTATGCTGACTCCTGGGTGAGTAACCATGCTCACAGAAGCAACAGAGGATACAACACGATTTTCACTGGTAATGGGGGATTCAATACCAACTCTAACATGATAGGCTTTAATCATGTTAATGTGAGATACGCGAAATGGGCGTCTACGGTCTGGCGTTTTGATAACATAATCAGTATCACTGAGTTTTCGCTCCACCACATACAGTGGGGAGAACAAGTATTTGATAATTTTGCAGGTTTTCCTACTTACAAAGCATGTAGAGGTCTGTCATTTTTATCATAGGTACACTTCAACTGTGAGAGACGGAATCTAAAACGGAATCTAAAACAAAAATCCTGAAAATCACATTGTATGATTTTTAAGTTATTAATTTGCATTCTATTGCATGACATAAGTATTTGATACATCAGAAAAGCAGAACTTAATATTTGGTACAGAAACCTTTGTTTGCAATTACAGAGATCATATGTTTCCTGTAGGTCTTGACCAGGTTTGCACACACTGCAGCAGGGATTTTGGCCCACTCCTCCATACAGACCTTCTCCAGATCCTTCAGGTTTCGGGGCTGTCGCTGGGCAATACGGACTTTCAGCTCCCTCCAAAGATGTTCTATTGGGTTCAGGTCTGGAGACTGGCTAGGCCACTCCAGGACCTTGAGATGCTTCTTACGGAGCCACTCCTTAGTTGCCCTGGCTGTGTGTTTCGGGTCGTTGTCATGCTGGAAGACCCAGCAACGACCCATCTTCAATGCTCTTACTGAGAGAAGGAGGTTGTTGGCCAAGATCTCGCGATACATGGCCCCATCCATCCTCCCCTCAATACGGTGCAGTCGTCCTGTCCCCTTTGCAGAAAAGCATCCCCAAAGAATGATGTTTCCACCTCCATGCTTCACGGTTGGGATGGTGTTCTTGGGGTTGTACTCATCCTTCTTCTTCCTCCAAACACGGCGAGTTGAGTTTAGACCAAAAAGCTCTATTTTTGTCTCATCAGACCACATGACCTTCTCCCATTCCTCCTCTGGATCATCCAGATGGTCATTGGCAAACTTCAGACGGGCCTGGACATGCGCTGGCTTGAGCAGGGGGACCTTGCATGCGCTGCAGGATTTTAATCCATGACGGCGTAGTGTGTTACTAATGGTTTTCTTTGAGACTGTGGTCCCAGCTCTCTTCAGGTCATTGACCAGGTCCTGCCGTGTAGTTCTGGGCTGATCCCTCACCTTCCTCATGATCATTGATGCCCCACGAGGTGAGATCTTGCATGGAGCCCCAGACCGAGGGTGATTGACCGTCATCTTGAACTTCTTCCATTTTCTAATAATTGCGCCAACAGTTGTTGCCTTCTCACCAAGCTGCTCGCCTATTGTCCTGTAGCCCATCCCAGCCTTGTGCAGGTCTACAATTTTATCCCTGATGTCCTTACACAGCTCTCTGGTCTTGGCCATTGTGGAGAGGTTGGAGTCTGTTTAATTGAGTGTGTGGACAGGTGTCTTTTATACAGGTAACAAGTTCAAACAGGTGCAGTTAATACAGGTAATGAGTGGAGAACAGGAGGGCTTCTTGAAGAAAAACGAACAGGTCTGTGAGAGCCGGAATTCTTACTGGTTAGTAGGTGATCAAATACTTATGTCATGCAATAAAATGCAAATTAATTACTTAAAAATCATACAATGTGATTTTCTGGATTTTTGTTTTAGATTCCGTCTCTCACAGTTGAAGTGTACCTATGATAAAAAATTACAGACCTCTACATGCTTTGTAAGTAAGAAAACCTGCAAAATCGGCAGTGTATCAAATACTTGTTCTCCCCACTGTATACAGAGGATTTCGAGGACGCAAAAGGATCCAAATGGATCAGTCCCACAGGGGTTAAGTCATCCACAGGATAGGACCCTTCTGTGTAAAGATAAAACAACCATACGATGAAACAACACCTTACCTGGCTCCTGCCTCCACGTTGGGCCCTCGGATGTAGAAGGGTACTCGGATGTCAAACTCGTAGGGCATGGACTTGCCCTTGACCAGGCCAAACTGACCGATGTGGTAGCCATGGTCAGCTGTGTAGATGATGTAAGTGTTGTCCAGCTCTCCAGTCTCAGCCAGCATGTTATATACCTAGAACAAAGGACAGATAGACAGATAGCAATAAACAATGGAACGTACTGAATGTCTCTGCTAGGGCAATGGAACATACTGATGGTCTCTGCTAGGGCAATGGAACATACTGATGGTCTCTGCTAGGGCAATGGAACATACTGATGGTCTCTGCTAGGGCAATGGAACATACTGATGGTCTCTGCTAGGGCAATGGAACATATTGATGGTCTCTGATAGGGCAATGGAACATACTGATGGTCTCTACTAGGGCAATGGAACGTACTGAATGTCTCTGCTAGGGCAATGGAACATACTGATGGTCTCTGCTAGGGCAATGGAAAGGTACTGATGGTCTCTACTAGGGCAATGGAACATACTGATGGTCTCTACTAGGGCAATGGAACATACTGATGGTCTCTACCAGGACAATAGAACATACTGATGGTCTCTACCAGGACAATGGAACATACTGATGGTCTCTACTAGGGCAATGGAACATACTGATGGTTTCTACCAGGACAATGGAACATACTGATGGTCTCTACCAGGACAATGGAACATACTGATGGTCTCTACTAGGGCAATGGAACATACTGATGGTCTCTACCAGGACAATGGAACATACTGATGGTCTCTACCAGGACAATGGAACATACTGATGGTCTCTACCAGGACAATGGAACATACTGATGGTCTCTACTAGGGCAATGGAACATACTGATGGTCTCTACAAGGGAAATGGAACATACTGATGGTCTCTACCAGGACAATGGAACATACTGATGGTCTCTACCAGGACAATGGAACATACTGATGGTCTCTACCAGGACAATGGAACATACTGATGGTCTCTACTAGGGTAATGGAACATACTGATGGTCTCTACAAGGGCAATGGAACATACTGATGGTCTCTACCAGGACAATGGAACATACTGATGGTCTCTACTAGGGTAATGGAACATACTGATGGTCTCTACTAGGGCAATGGAACATACTGATGGTCTCTACTAGGGTAATGGAACATACTGATGGTCTCTACTAGGGTAATGGAACATACTGATGGTCTCTACAAGGGCAATGGAACATACTGATGGTCTCTACCAGGACAATGGAATATACTGATGGTCTCTACTAGGGCAATGGGACATACTGATGGTCTCTACTAGGGCAATGGAACATACTGATGGTCTCTGCTAGGGTAATAGAAAGGTACTGATGGTCTCTACTAGGGCAATGGAACATACTGATGGTCTCTACCAGGACAATGGAACATACTGATGGTCTCAACTTACAGTCATGCACATATACATTTTACGTAAGGGTGGCCCCGGGAATCGAACCCACTACCCTGGTGTTGCAAGCACCATGCTCTACCAACTGAGCCTTACAGGAGCCATACAGGGATTCTGCAGGCAGGGGGTGCGCTAGGCTCACCTTCTGCACGCTGTCGTCCACAGAGAGCAGGGTCTGCAGCCTCTTCCTCTGTAGCATGTTGGTGAACTCCATGTGGATGGGCTTCATGGCGCCAGTGTAACGCATGATCCAGTGCTTGTCCGGGTTCGGGGCATAGTTGTAGCTCGGAGTGCTGACAGAAGAGAGGGAGGAAAGTGTTCAGAGGAGTTCAGTGACATCGTATTGACGTTGACAAAGTATCTTTGAAAAGTTTTTGACTTTGTACCCCTTGAGTTTTAATTAAGCTTTAGGTGCAGTGGGATCACTCATAGACACAAATTCCCCGCCACAATTAACTCTTGACCCAAACATAGCATTAAAGAGTAATGGAAAACAGGTAGGTGATTCCATTGTTCTTGGTTGTGATGGGTTAGTCTATCTTTAATTAACAAGACCTATGTTGTACAAAAGACAAATGTCTTCAGTGGAACATCTCCACTGCATACTGCCCTGACTGCGTTTGTGTGTGTGTGTGACTGCGTGTGTGTGTGTGACTTCGTCCGTGTGTGTGTGTGACTGCGTGCGTGTGTGACTGTGTGAGGCAGGAGAGTAAATGACTGTATATGATACACTACATGGCCAAAAGTATGTGGACACCCCTTTCAAATTAGTGGATTCGGCTATTTAAGCCACACCCATTGCTGACAGGTGTATAAAATCAGGCACACAGCCTGGCAATCTCCATAGACAAACATTGGCAGTAGAATGGCCCGTAATTAAGAGAATCTGTGTTTGGTGGATGCCAGGAGAACGCCACCTGCCCCAATGCATTGTGCCAACTGTAAAGTTTGGTGGAGGATGAATAATAATATAATATGCCATTTAGCAGACGCTTTTATCCAAAGCGACTTACAGTCATGTGTGCATACATTTTTACGTATGGGTGGTCCCAGGGATCGAACCCACTACATGAATCATGGTCTGGGGCTGTTTTTCATGGTTCGGGCTAGGGCCCCTTAGTTCCAGTGAAGGGAAATCTTAACGCTACAGTATACAATGACATTCTAGACGATTCTGTGCTTCCAACTTTATGGCAACAGTTTGGGGAAGGCCCTTTCCTGTTTCAGCATGACAATGCCCCCGTGCACAAAGCGATGTCCATACAGAAATGGTTTGTCAAGATTGGTGTGGAAGAACTTGACTGGCCTGCACAGAGCCCTGATCTCAACCCCATCGAACACCTTTGGGATGAATTGGAACGCCGACTGCGAGCCATGCCTAATCGCCCAACATCAGTGCCCGATCTCACTAATGCTCTTGTGGCTGAATGGAAGCAAGTCCCTGCAGCAATGGTGTTAAGAGATAGATGGTTGAATGGAGCTGAAGGTTGGGACTAATAACAACTAATAACAACAAAATAACTAATGTAAAACATACTGTGTCCATAATAAGTATACTTTTGTGAAAGAGCACAGTTTGGGGGATATGACATGTAGAGGCAAATCGGATGGACATCATGAAAATGATTGGAGAGGTTGAGGGCAGAGGAAGTTCAGGAGTAAAAACAAACAAAATAGAATGAATGTAAAATTGACAGTGTCAATATGTATGTATGTATATGTGTATATACACTAGAGGTCAAAAGTTGTAGAACACCTACTCATTCAAGGGTTTTTCTTTATTTGTTTAGTATTTTCTACATTTAGTATTTTCTACATTTCTACATTGTTCAACATTGATTTCTACATCAAAACTATGAAATAACACATATGGAATCATGTAGTAACCAAACAAGTGTTAAACAAATCAAAATATATTTGAGATTTGAGATTCTTCAAATAGCCACACCTCCAGGCTGTGTAAGGGCTATATTACCAAGAAGGAGAGTGATGGAGTGCTGCATCAGATGACCTGGCCTCCACAATCCCCCGACTTCAACCAAATTGAGATAGTTTGGGATGAGTCGGACCGCAGAGTGAAGGAAAAGCAGCCAACAAGTGCTCAGCATATGTGGGAACTCCTTCAAGACTGTTGGAAAAGCATTCCAGGTGAAGCTGGTTGAGAGAATGCCAAGAGTGTGCAAAGCTGTCATCAAGGCAAAGGGCGGCTATTTGAAGAATCTCAAATATAAAATATATTTTGATTTGTTTGGTTACTACATGATTCCATATATGTTATTTCATAGTTTTGATGTCTTCACTATTATTCTAAAATGTAGAAAATAGTAAAAATGAAGAAAAACCCTTGAATGAGTAGGTGTTCTAAAACTTTTGACCGGTAGTGTATATATTTGCGAAAAAAAACATTTTGGGGATTGGAAGTGAAGCAGACAATTACATTGATTTAAGTTACAATCTATCTGCAATATTAAAGCTGATCTACCCCCTAAAAAATTCATAAATAAAATGAATAAAATAAAAAATTCCCTGCAGCAATGTTCCAACATCTAGTGGAAGCCTTCCCAGAAGAGTGGAAGCTGCTATAGCAGCAAAGGGGGGACCAACTCCATATTAATGCCCATGATATTGGAATGAGATGTTCGACAAGCAGGTGTCCACATACTTCTGGCCATGTAGTGTATATTAGGACATAGGGAGGAGGGGGATGTATTGTAGATGTGACTGCTGAGTGTAATTGGGGCTGTTGGCTGGCTGGTCATTGGTTTAATTAAAAAGACTGGCTTGCCTTTTGGCACACAGACATATGAGGCTCTCTCCTGTGAGTTGTGCAGTGGGAGGATGTTGTGTGTGTGTGTGTGTCTGTGATTAATGACTAGGAGCACTGACTTCCATTACTCCGCCCTGCACACACACACACACACACACACACACACACACACACACACACACACACACACACACACACACACACACACACTAACACACGGTGGGAGGAGGGGGGGACGTCGCCACCATCTGAATGATCTCCAGAAAACAAATGGCTCTTATCATGTGATTGAGTTACTCCCTCCTCTTTCACCTGTTCCCTCCATCTCATCCTCCCTCCACTACTCCCCCTCTTTCCCTCTGTATCAGTCTTTCCTCCCTCCCTCTGTATCTCTCCCAGACGGTCCAATAGCTCTGTA
Source organism: Coregonus clupeaformis (assembly GCF_020615455.1). Classification (NCBI taxonomy): domain Eukaryota; kingdom Metazoa; phylum Chordata; class Actinopteri; order Salmoniformes; family Salmonidae; genus Coregonus; species Coregonus clupeaformis. The sequence goes on along the minus strand of NC_059221.1, from coordinate 23,915,973 downwards.
TCTAAGCAGCTTTGATAGCTGTGACAGTTAGCAGCACAGTGATAAAGGATCAGCTGCATTTGTTTAGATTTAACATGCTTCCAGGGCTACTGCCACCACCAGTCCACCACCAGACCCCCACCAGACCCCCTCTAGTTCCCCCAGCAGACCCCCTATAACCCCCCACCAGACCCCCCTAGCCACCAGACCCTCCTAAACCCCCTCTAGACCCCCACCAGACCCCCTATAGACCCCCCACCAGACCCCCCTATAGACCCCCCACCAGACCCCCTCTAGTTCCCCACCAGACCCTCTCTAAACCCCCTCTAGACCCCCCAGCAGACCCCCAGCTATAGACCCCCACCAGACCCCCTATAGACCCCCCACCAGACCCCCTCTAGTTCCCCACCAGACCCTCTCTAAACCCCCTCTAGACCCCCAGCAGACCCCCTATAGACCCCCACCAGACCCCCTATAGACCCCCACCAGACCCCCTCTAGTTCCCCACCAGACCCTCTCTAAACCCCCTCTAGACCCTGTCAAGACCCCCTCTAGACCCCCACCAGCTCTGACTTTTCTGATAGCTACTTTATTGAGGAAAAACATACTTACTATAAAACATACTTACTATGACTGTAATATCTGGTTGTCCCACCTAGCTATTTTAAGATGAATGCACTAACTGTAAGCCGCTCTGGATAAGGGCGTCTGCTAAATGATTAAAATGTCTTGGCCTAAAGGGAGAGAGGCTGCAGCCTGTTAAATCTCTCTCCCTCTTCATTTCTCGTCCTCCCTACTCTCTCTTTCGCTCTCACCTTGCTGGGTCTCTCCGCTTTATTGGACAATGTGTAATCCATTCAATCCTCGCAGGTCTCTCTCTCTCTCTCTTCCCTCTCTCTCTCTTCCCTCTCTCACAGCTGCTTCTGAACTGCTAGGCTATCTCCTCTTAAAAATCTGATTGTTGGGGTCAGGGACAATCACCACTGGGTCTCAGAGGCAATCAACTATTTTTTCTCTCTCTCCCACACAGAACAACTTCCAATAACCGAGTAGAAGACGGAATTGTAGAGAAGATAGAAAAGTGAGCAATTTCATGGTTGGAGATTGGAGGCTATAGGGGGCTTCAGAGGGGGTTTTGACACCAGGGAATGGTGGGAGAAGGGGTGAAGCTACAGGGCAGGTGGGAGGGGAGGACATAGAAGGGAATTTGACTATGTAGGGGGCAACGAGGTCTTTGATGGATGGAGGAAGTGAGGGGAAGTGGTTGATTGGAGGTTTCCATGGTGCAGGGGGAATAATTACTGGGAGGTAAAGGGTGCTAGCTGTGTAGCTGTGTAGCTAAGCAGGGCTAACTGAACGGGGGTACAGAGGGATTTAACATGGTGGATGATTGGGGTAACTATAGGGAGGCCAAGGGTGTTCTGATGAATTAATGAGAGACAAGGAGGGGTTCTTTGTTTGGAGGGGTTCTTAAGGTTCGGCAAACACACTGTGACACAGGGACACACCGTACTATAGGAGAGAGAAGAGTTGGTGTGAAAAGTGAGCTTTAAAATAAAACATAGTCCTGGAAAAAGTGAAAAGTTACTCAGAGAAACATAATGAAGGCTGACAGACCACCAGCTGATAAAATCTGAGAAAATAAAAGCACTCTACAGAGGAAAGAGAGCCAGAGTACTTCTGAGGCAATTAAACAAGTAAACACCAGAACATAAAATACCATAGCCCTGAGCAGGGGAGAGTGGCATTAGAGCGGGCTCAGCTGACACTCCTACTAATGGGTTTCTATAGTTAGAGAGGACAGATTAGAGGAATATTGGGCTCTTTGAGCTTCTCTCAAGTGGCTGGAGTGAGAAGTCCTATCAGGCCTAAAACAGATTGTTGGGAGCAAATGGCACCCTACAGTATTCCTTATATAGTGCACTACTTTTGACCAGGGCCCATTGTAGTGAGGTAACATTTATCATTTACTGTAATGTACAGTATATTATATATACCTCGCATGCGATCCGTGTTAAGACTATGCAACTAGCCTATTAAAATGTTTATCTGACTCCATAAAGATGATTTAGCAATATGCAAGAGACTACAGTGGAGTTACAGGAATAAACTACCAAGAAAGGTCTGAGAGTTGTCTATCAAAGGCAAATATATGTAATATCATTGTAAAATGAACTAAACATTATAAAATGCATAACCCTTAAATTACAAAGCATTAACAAGCATTAAAAGGTATTATTATAGGCATGATCAGAGCAGGAGTGAGAGAGACAAAGAAACCATGGCTTATGCCATGGCCCATAGCTATTGGGGGAAGACAGAAAAAGTAAAGCCCCTTGAAAAAAAGACAGTGTATTGTTGTTGACCAATAGCATTACAGTAAAGTTAACCTCCAATCAAATATCGGACATACAGGTTGTTATCACAACAGAACCTACTGCTTCACAGATGTGGGACAGAATGGGAGATGTGGAGAGCAACACAGAGGAGGCTGAATTCTCCTTTTGCATGGAGTGTTGATGAAAGAGAGGTCTGGGTTTGGGCCGGCATACACCACTCTGCTCAAAGGTATGTAGGGAATAGGGTGTTATTTGGGAAGCAGTCAGGGACACTTGTTTTGAAGTTGTGATTAATATGCTGAACAAAAATAT
>NC_059221.1:23893343-23908343 GCF_020615455.1 Coregonus clupeaformis | reverse complement strand
ACAGGGTAGAGGCAGCAAGATTATTAGCTACCAGTACCCTTCCCCTATAAGACAGCTGGGGCAGCACCCATTTCCATCTTGACAGTCTGGCACACACTTTCTCCACTACACCCTCCCAGTTCTTTTTCTGAAAGACATCGGAGCCTAGAAAACCCCCCAAAGTCTTCATCCCATCTCTGCCCCACTGAAGCCCCCCTGGTAACCGTGGAGCGGACCCCATCTGAAGCTGGCCTGCCCACAGCGCTTCACTCTTTCCCCAATTGACTCTAGCTGAGAGGCCCGCTCATACACCTTGAAAGCGTTTGAGAGAACCTTAACATCCTCACCCCCTGTAATAAAAACTGTTACGTCATCTGCATACGCAGACAGTGCTATCGTGGGACCCTTCATAACCCCTGGCACAGAGAAACCAGTAAAAAACTAAGCATTGGTTCAATCGCCAAACTATATAACTGCCCTGAAATTGGGCATCCCTGCCTGATTCCCCTTTGGACAGGGATGGGACAACTCAAACCACCCCCACCTTCACCATACACGAGGCCCCAGCACACAGTAAACCCAAAGGCTTTCATTGTTTTAAACAAGTACTGGTGGTCCACACGATCAAAAGCCTTCTCCTGATCCAAAGAAAGTAAACCCACATTTACATCAGACAGTTTACAAATGTCTAAAACATCTCTTATTAGAAACAAGTTGTCAACAATAGAGCGATCAGGTACACAGTAGGACTGGTCCTTGTGGATCAACAATCCCAGATACTCTTTCAACCAGTTTGAGAGACATTTAGAAACAATTTTATATTCTGCACACAGCAAAGCAACAGGTCTCCAATTTTTTATGAGAGCCAAATCCCCCTTTTTTGGCAACAGTGAAAGTACGGCACGTTGACAAGTGTCACGATCGTCTTGACGAGAAGGAGTAGACCAAGGCGCAGCGTGTGAAACGAACATGACTTTAATATGTTAAAGCACAAGTACAAAACAAAACACGATCGTGAAGTCCACAGTAACACTGACTGAACACGGAACAAAAACCCACAAACACAAGGTGAACACAGACAGTTTAAATATGGCTCCCAATCAGAGACAACGAGCCAACAGCTGACACTCGCTACCTCTGATTGGGAGTCACTCCTTCAAACAAAGAAATACAACCACCTAGAACAACCCAACCAAACAGAACACAACGAAACGAACACACCCTGGCTCAACATACAAAGTCCCGGAGCCAGAGCGTGACAGTACCCCCCCCTAAAGGCGCGGACTGCGACCGCGCCTCAAAACCCCAAACAGGGGAGGGCTGGGTGGGCACTTCTCCTCGGAGGCGGCTCCGGCTCCGGGCTTGACCACCACCCTTCCACAATCCCCCTGTAGCGCCCCCGGTCCGGTCTGACCCCGCTGGCTGGATCTGGACCGGACATAGACGGAGCGGATTGCTCAAACTCCGTAGTGGAGTAGCTGACCTGATCAGGCACCGGACTGACGACGCGCACCCCTGGCTTGGCGCGTGAGGCAGGAACGGACCGGACCTGGCTGACGATACGCACCCTTGGCTTGGTGCGTGGGCCGAACGGACCTCACCAGGCTGACGACTTCGCATCCTTGGCTTGGTGCGAGTAGCAGGAATGGGCTGGATCAGGCTGACGACTCGCACCCTTGGCTTGGTGCGAGTAGTAGGAACGAGCTGGACCAGGCCGACGACGCACCCCGTAGGCTTGGTGCGTGGAGCAGGAACAGGCCGGGCTGGGCTGGCGACGCACACCGTAGGCTTAGTGCGTGGAGCAGGAACAGGCCGGACAGGGCTGGCGACGCACACCGTAGGTTTGGTGCGTGGAGCAGGGACAGGCCGGGCCGGGCTGACGACGCACCCCGTAGGCTTGGTGCGTGGAGCAGGAACAGGCCGGGCTGGGCTGGCGACGCACACCGTAGGTTTGGTGCGTGGAGCAGGAACAGGCCGGGCAGGGCTGGCGACGCACACCGTAGGTTTGGTGCGTGGAGCAGGGACAGGCCGGGTCGGGCTGACGACACACCCCGTAGGCTTGGTGCGTGGAGCAGGGACAGGCCGGGCAGGGCTGTCGACGCACACCGTAGACTTGGTGCGTGGAGCAGGAACAGGCCAGGCAGGGCTGTCGACGCACACCGTAGACTTGGTGCGTGGAGCAGGAACAGGCCGGGCAGGGCTGTCGACGCACACCGTAGACTTTGTGCGTAGAGCAGGGACAGGCCGGGCTGGGCTGGCGACGCACCCCGTAGGCTTTGTGCGTAGAGCAGGGACAGGCCGGGCTGGGCTGGCGACGCGCACCATTAACTTAGTGCGGGGAGCAGGAACGGGACGGACCGGACTGGTGACGCACACCACTTGCTTGGTGTGAGGAGCGGGACTGGGTTTCTTCATAACCCTCCGCTCCCTCAGCTGCCTACACAGTTCCTCTCGCCGTGCCTCTACTCTCACCCTCTCCCTTATCGCCTCCAGTACCCACGTCGTCCATGCCCTGTGCCCCCCCCTAAAAATTTATTGGGGTTGCCTCTCGACCATCCGACTTTGACCCGTTTGCCGCCGCTGCTCCTCTCTACGGCGCGCCTCCCATGTCCAGGCTGCCTGCTCCTGGACACGCTGCTTGGTCCTTTTATGGTGGGTTTTTCTGTCACGACCGTCTTGACGAGAAGGAGTAGACCAAGGCGCAGCGTGTGAAACGAACATGACTTTAATATGTTAAAGCACAAGTACAAAACAAAACACGATCGTGAAGTCCACAGTAACACTGACTGAACACGGAACAAAAACCCACAAACACAAGGTGAACACAGACAGTTTAAATATGGCTCCCAATCAGAGACAACGAGCCAACAGCTGACACTCGCTACCTCTGATTGGGAGTCACTCCTTCAAACAAAGAAATACAACCACCTAGAACAACCCAACCAAACAGAACACAACGAAACGAACACACCCTGGCTCAACATACAAAGTCCCGGAGCCAGAGCGTGACAACAAGATACAGGAAGAGAGCCCTCATGAAAAGATTCACACACCACTTCATAAAAATCCTCCCCAATAGACCCCCAAAAGTGCTTATAAAACTCAGATGGTAAACCATCAATGCCAGGGGCTCGGCCTGTTGAGAGCTGCATAACTGCTGTGGACAGCTCTTGCAGTGTAATGTCAGAGTCCAATGCGACTCTTTGCTCAGGTCCCAATTGAGGAAGACCGTGTAACAACTGTTCAGTACACAGAGAGTCACAATCCTCCGCCTTATAGAGGGCAGAATAGAAATCCACGGCATGTTGACGCATTTCACTGTCATCCGTGGTCACCTTCCCATCAGGGAGACGAAGGCAGACCATCTGTTTACGTTGCAATGTCGACTGTCCTAGGTTTTAAAAAAAGCACTAGGAGCATCCATATCCTTGAGGGAAGCGAAACGAGACCTAATCAAGGCACCCTTCACTCTTTCATGCAGAAACGACCTCAGTTCATGTTTCTTGTCCTGTAAGTTCATGACTAGTCCGGGGTCATTCTGAGTGAGCAACTTCAATTCAATAGATTTGATGTCCTGTTCAAGGGCCCTGATAGTCTCTTTAACTTCAATTCGAGACAGTAGCAGTATACTGTTGACAAAATAATCGTATTTGGGCCTTCCCAACCTCCTACCATTGTCTCAAGGACTCAAAATGCCCTTTTGTAACCCTCCATTTTTCCCAAAACAACAAAAACCTTTCACAAAACATGACATCATGTAACAATTTAACATTAAAATACCAATAAGATGATGACCTTCGTGGACAGGACAAGTGAATATCAACAGTGACAATATGGTGATCAGAGAAACCCACAGGAGTAATGTCACACCTTCCAACCCTACTACAGTATTGCTCAGATACATACAACCTGTCTAACCTTGCTGCACTGACATGACCTTCATTAACTTTCAGCCATGTGTACTGCCTAACTTTTGCATTCCTTACTCTCCACACATCAGAAAGCTCAAACTCAGTTAACAGACTAGACAGGCAAGTGGCTGACCGCAGGTGAGGTTCTTCAGCGGTGCGATCAACAGTAAAATCCACTGTACAGTTCCAGTCCCCCCCTAAAACCATACACCCCTCTTGGTCACACTGTCTTAAGGTTTCCTTTATTTTATCAAAACCAACAATACGCTCTGTACCCTCATTAGGAGCATAAACATTCAAAAATAAATAAAAAATAAACATTACATCCACCTTGACCAATAAAACCTGACCTTTGACAATCTCTGTTGTAGATACCACAGTCACCCCTAAGCCTGAAGAAAACAAGATTGCCACCCCAGCACTGAAATTAGTACCATGACTGAGTATATGCTGCCCCTCCCACCACATACCCCAGTCAACCTCATTTTCCTCATCACTATGTGTCTCCTGTAGGAAAACTACATTAAGCCTTTTCTGTTTTATTACTTCTAATACCCAAGCCCTCTTATTCCTGTCCCTTCCTCCATTAATATTGAGAGAACCTACCCTTAGTACCTCCATATAGAAAATAAAAAGGAAAAGCAGAAGAAACCACAGAGAAACCAGACAAAGAGAATAGAACACCCTATGAGGCATTATCATCATCATTATTTAAAATTTTCTCTTAACCTGACCACGTTTCCCACCACCTTTTGCTGCTGCAACAGCAGTAACACATTTCCTCAATCGAAACCGCTTCTTCTCACTCAACTGGTCTAACCCCACCGTCTTCTGTAACATCACAGCTGACCTCACAAACTTATCAACATCAAAATAATCTGCCAATTTGACAGATTTCCCAAAAGTCTGATCAAGAAACCCATTTACCTCCTCTAGATCGTAAATTGAGTCCTCACCAGCTGATATTGTATCAAGAGCGATATCCATATTCTTCTCCTGATCCTCCTCAACTGAGGCCACAGACCACTGACTCCCCTCTACCACATCCCTTTCAACACTCCCCACTTGCACCCCATCACTCGTACCAGGATTCTCCTCCACTACCTGGGAGACTAGCCCCACCTGAACCCCATTACTCGTAGTGGGCATCTCCTCCACTACCTGGGAGACTAGCCCCACCTGAACCCCATTACTCGTAGTGGGCATCTCCTCCACTACCTGGGAACCTAGCTCCACATGAACCCCCCCCTGTACCCCAGCACTCATAGTGGGCATCTCCTGCACTACCTGGGAGATTAGCTCCACATGAACCCTCTCCTGTAACCCATTACTTGTAGTGGGGATCTCCTCCACTACCTGGGAGATTAGCTCCACATGTACATTCTCCTGTACCCCAGCACTCGTACTGGGCACCTCCTCACCAGTCTGAGGAAATGGCCCTTCAGATCCATCCTTACCTTCTACAACAATATTTTTCTGCTGCATAACATTTCCCTCTGGTACAAGTTGCAACTCTGTGCCCTCAACACGGACAACTTGTTCCTCAGCAACAGATGCTTGTGGCTGCTCTACCGCTGTCAGCCCACCTCTCCCTACATCAGTGGGCCCAGGCGTTACGAGGACCACCTGCGCCCCTCCCTCTGCCTTCTCCCTTTTCGGGCAAGCATGTCGCTTATGACCAACATCCCCACACTCAAAACACCGTTGACTACCCGTACTAGCATAAGCCATATACAGTCTATTGTCATACTTGACTTTAAACGCTAACTCCAAAGTCTGCTCCGGTGAGTCCAAAAACATAAACACCTGTCGCCGAAACGACATAACCTGTTTCAACGCCGGGTGTTTGCAACCCAATGGGACAACCTTAATTGAACTTGCAAACTTCCCAAAGCGCAATAACTCGCGCTCCAATAGCTCATTTGGAATAAACGGCGGTACATTTGAAATCGTTACCCTTGTTGACGGAGAAAAAAGCGGCGTAACTTGAATAAACATTCCTTTAAGAAGTACGCCATGCTCAACCATACGATCAACAAGGCGCTCTTCTTTAAGAAATACCACCACCGCTTTATTCATCCGTGACGCATAACCAACATTCTCATATCCTACCTTCTCTCCTACGGCGACCAGAACCTCCTCCACCGTGACAGTAGCTTCAGTAACACACCTAAAGCCGTGCCGAAGTGACAGGGACGGCGTCCCCGTTCGGGCCGCCATCCCCACCAAAATCAGCGTAATTTCGACACGAAAAACAATATACTTATTTCTACCACAACAAGAAAATATAAATAATAACCTTAATCATGCATAGAAGAAAAAAAGGATATCACCAAGAAAAGGAAAACCCAGGATATCTAACTCTACACAATGTGGTATCTGGACAATTTATGACTTTGTTAATGGTTGCAAATGGTCTTAGAGGATGTTGACTCAGCTTAAGGGGAGCATCTGGAGAGTAGTTCTATAGGGGCACCCTAAAGCAGAGGAAGTCTGTTAGCTGGAGTCCTGGGATTGGTCTGTAGGGGAAAACACCCATATCAGGTTACATAGGATAAATACCACGGTTAAAACAAAGGACGGGGAGAATAACATATTTAGAGTTTGGGTCAGGTTATTCTCCAGATGTCTGCAGATATCTGTAAATTGGCGCTGAGATCTTCAAATGTAATAAATAATTATAATCGAGGACAGTGTCAGCGGATTTCCTTGTTCTCACAGCATAATTAGCATCGTTTTCTCGACACTACAACAACACTCGCACTTAGCACTCACTCAAACAATTCCCAGCATGCACCAAACACTCCCAGCATAGAGAGAGAGAGAGAGAGAGAGAGAGAGAGAGAGAGAGAGAGAGAGAGAGAGAGAGAGAGAGAGACAGAGAGAGAGAGACAGAGAGAGAGAGAGAGAGAGCGACAGAGAGAGAGAGAGAGACAGAGAGAGAGAGAGAGATAGAGAGAGAGAGAGAGAGCGACAGAGAGAGAGAGCGAGAGACAGAGAGAGAGAGAGACAGAGAGAGAGAGAGAGAGAGAGAGAGAGAGAGAGATAGAGAGTAGAGAGAGAGAGAGAGGGAGAGAGAGAGAGAGAGAGAGAGAGAGAGATAGAGAGAGAGAGAGAGCGACAGAGAGAGAGAGCGAGAGACAGAGAGAGAGAGAGACAGAGAGAGAGAGAGAGAGAGAGAGAGAGAGAGAGAGAGAGAGATAGAGAGAGAGAGAGAGAGAGAGAGAGAGAGAGAGAGAGAGAGAGAGAGAGAGAGAGAGAGAGAGAGAGAGAGAGAGAGAGAGAGAGATAGAGAGAGAGAGAGAGAGGGAGAGAGAGAGAGTTTGAGTTTTAAATAATCTTTATTGGGTCTGGGGAGCCCACCACACAAATACTCATACAAAACCGTATTTACACATCAATTAAAAACACAACTCCAATTCCTCCTCCACAGTAACTGAACACAACAGCATCTGAATACCCCATATACTCATAAACAGATCAATATTGTTGACCAGTTTATAATAGGCAAACTCAATTCTTAGTCTTGCTGCCAACATTCCCTCCAGCATTCCCACCACATCCACAGACCCCTGTCCCCGAATACTGTTCTTTCGGGTCTTCCATATGGCTAATTTTGCTGCCCCTAACACAAAATTAAGCAACACAACTACAGCTTTCTGACTAAACCTGTACTTTGGCCCAAATATATACAGTTGGGAAGAGAAAACCTCTCCCAGAGCTGAGAACCAATTAGTGATCAGGTCAATCATCCCGACCAACCTGGGACACTGTAAAAACAGATGTGCCAGTGTTTCAGACTGAGCACAGAATGGACACCCCTCCCCCAACAGTAGGATCCAGGTGTACCAGATACATGTTGGTGGCTATGGCTCCATGTATTATCCTCCATTGGAGGTCAGCTGTCCTCTTATCAATAGGCAGTTTGTATAATGTTCGCCAACAGCCTTTTGGGGAGGCACCTGGACCAAGCACACCCGCCCACCTCGTCGATTTTACCCCTTCCAGGGAAGAGGCATGGGACACCTTTACACATATTCTGTACATGGCCTTCTTTCCCACCTCCTTGAACTCCCCCCAGCTCCGGGGTATCGAAGGAAAGCAGCATCCCCCACGTCCTCCTCGAATGCCCCCGCCGCAGCACTAACAATCAGTGCAGGGAACACATAATCCAGACCCTCCTTCCACCGATCAGAATTGGAAGTGTCAGTCACATACTGCAGATGAAGTACTGGCAAGGAATCACAGACCTCAGCGACGACCTTCCTCAGTAGGCGAGACGATCGGATCCCCGCTCTTTCTCCCAGCTCCTCCAACGACCTATTCCTGTTCCACATCAGATGACCCAGCTTAGTACACCCCACGCCTAACAGGCATGAACGTAGGCTAGCTGAACCCAGAACACGGGACTGGATGGCAGTGTTGTGAAAAGAGGCTCTTCAAAAGCCACATCCCTGGTGGCGTGCAGGCCTTACGGGACTTGACCAGAACTCTCCAAGCCTGCATAACAGACTCATAAAATGGAGTCAGGCCAGGCAACTCACCCCCCTCCAGCTTTAAGAGGAAAAGGTGCTTGTCTAAGCCCAAACAGCCCGCTCTCCTCATCAATGCGTAGGCTGTGTCAACCCAGCTAGAACCGTCACTGTACAACAGTCTCTGGGCTGCTTGAAGCCGGAAAGCCATGATCCTGGAAGAAATGTCCACCAGGCCTTGCCCACCCTCGTGCAGTGGCAAGTACAGGGCTGAAGCTTTAATCCAATGTTGTCCAGACCAGAAGAAATTGACAAGGGTCCTCTGAAGCTCTTGTATCAGACCCTTTGGTGGCTGCAAAATCATTAGTCTGTGCCACAGGGTAGAGGCAGCAAGATTATTAGCTACCAGTACCCTTCCCCTATAAGACAGCTGGGGCAGCACCCATTTCCATCTTGACAGTCTGGCACACACTTTCTCCACTACACCCTCCCAGTTCTTTTTCTGAAAGACATCGGAGCCTAGAAAAACCCCCAAAGTCTTCATCCCATCTCTGCCCCACTGAAGCCCCCCTGGTAACCGTGGAGCGGACCCCATCTGAAGCTGGCCTGCCCACAGCGCTTCACTCTTTCCCCAATTGACTCTAGCTGAGGAGGCCCGCTCATACACCTTGAAAGCGTTTGAGAGAACCTTAACATCCTCACCCCCTGTAATAAAAACTGTTACGTCATCTGCATACGCAGACAGTGCTATCGTGGGACCCTTCATAACCCCTGGCACAGAGAAACCAGTAAAAAACTAAGCATTGGTTCAATCGCCAAACTATATAACTGCCCTGAAATTGGGCATCCCTGCCTGATTCCCCTTTGGACAGGGATGGGACAACTCAAACCACCCCCCACCTTCACCATACACGAGGCCCCAGCACACAGTAAACCCAAAGGCTTTCATTGTTTTAAACAAGTACTGGTGGTCCACACGATCAAAAGCCTTCTCCTGATCCAAAGAAAGTAAACCCACATTTACATCAGACAGTTTACAAATGTCTAAAACATCTCTTATTAGAAACAAGTTGTCAACAATAGAGCGATCAGGTACACAGTAGGACTGGTCCTTGTGGATCAACAATCCCAGATACTCTTTCAACCAGTTTGAGAGACATTTAGAAACAATTTTATATTCTGCACACAGCAAAGCAACAGGTCTCCAATTTTTTATGAGAGCCAAATCCCCCTTTTTTGGCAACAGTGAAAGTACGGCACGTTGACAAGATACAGGAAGAGAGCCCTCATGAAAAGATTCACACACCACTTCATAAAAATCCTCCCCAATAGACCCCCAAAAGTGCTTATAAAACTCAGATGGTAAACCATCAATGCCAGGGGCTCGGCCTGTTGAGAGCTGCATAACTGCTGTGGACAGCTCTTGCAGTGTAATGTCAGAGTCCAATGCGACTCTTTGCTCAGGTCCCAATTGAGGAAGACCGTGTAACAACTGTTCAGTACACAGAGAGTCACAATCCTCCGCCTTATAGAGGGCAGAATAGAAATCCACGGCATGTTGACGCATTTCACTGTCATCCGTGGTCACCTTCCCATCAGGGAGACGAAGGCAGACCATCTGTTTACGTTGCAATGTCGACTGCCCTAGGTTTTTAAAAAAGCACTAGGAGCATCCATATCCTTGAGGGAAGCGAAACGAGACCTAATCAAGGCACCCTTCACTCTTTCATGCAGAAACGACCTCAGTTCATGTTTCTTGTCCTGTAAGTTCATGACTAGTCCGGGGGTCATTCTGAGTGAGCAACTTCAATTCAATAGATTTGATGTCCTGTTCAAGGGCCCTGATAGTCTCTTTAACTTCAATTCGAGACAGTAGCAGTATACTGTTGACAAAATAATCGTATTTGGGCCTTCCCAACCTCCCACCATTGTCTCAAGGACTCAAAATGCCCTTTTGTAACCCTCCATTTTTCCCAAAACAACAAAAACCTTTCACAAAACATGACATCATGTAACAATTTAACATTAAAATACCAATAAGATGATGACCTTCGTGGACAGGACAAGTGAATATCAACAGTGACAATATGGTGATCAGAGAAACCCACAGGAGTAATGTCACACCTTCCAACCCTACTACAGTATTGCTCAGATACATACAACCTGTCTAACCTTGCTGCACTGACATGACCTTCATTAACTTTCAGCCATGTGTACTGCCTAACTTTTGCATTCCTTACTCTCCACACATCAGAAAGCTCAAACTCAGTTAACAGACTAGACAGGCAAGTGGCTGACCGCAGGTGAGGTTCTTCAGCGGTGCGATCAACAGTAAAATCCACTGTACAGTTCCAGTCCCCCCTAAAACCATACACCCCTCTTGGTCACACTGTCTTAAGGTTTCCTTTATTTTATCAAAACCAACAATACGCTCTGTACCCTCATTAGGAGCATAAACATTCAAAAATAAATAAAAAATAAACATTACATCCACCTTGACCAATAAAACCTGACCTTTGACAATCTCTGTTGTAGATACCACAGTCACCCCTAAGCCTGAAGAAAACAAGATTGCCACCCCAGCACTGAAATTAGTACCATGACTGAGTATATGCTGCCCCTCCCACCACATACCCCAGTCAACCTCATTTTCCTCATCACTATGTGTCTCCTGTAGGAAAACTACATTAAGCCTTTTCTGTTTTATTACTTCTAATACCCAAGCCCTCTTATTCCTGTCCCTTCCTCCATTAATATTGAGAGAACCTACCCTTAGTACCTCCATATAGAAAATAAAAAGGAAAAGCAGAAGAAACCACAGAGAAACCAGACAAAGAGAATAGAACACCCTATGAGGCATTATCTGTCAGAAACAATAACAACAACAACCTGTTGTGACAGGATTTAAAGCATGAGCACATGACCCAGTGTAGTGGTGTGGTGTGTAGTGGTGTGTAGTGTGTAGTGTGTAGTGTAGTGGTGTGTAGTGGTGTCTAGTGGTGTGGTGTGTAGTGTAGTGGTGTGGTGTGTAGTGGTGTGTAGTGTGTAGTGTGTAGTGTAGTGGTGTGTAGTGGTGTGTAGTGTAGTGTAGTGTAGTGTAGTGGTGTGTAGTGGTGTGGTGTGTAGTGTAGTGGTGTGGTGTGTAGTGGTGTGTAGTGTGTAGTGTGTAGTGTAGTGGTGTGTAGTGGTGTGGTGTGTAGTGGTGTGGTGTGTAGTGTAGTGTAGTGTAGTGTGTAGTGTAGTGGTGTGTAGTGTAGTGTAGTGTAGTGTAGTGGTGTGGTGTGTAGTGTAGTGTAGTGTAGTGTGTAGTGTAGTGTAGTGTAGTGTAGTGTAGTGTAGTGTAGTGTAGTGTAGTGTATGGTAGTGTAGTGTAGTGGTGTATAGTGTAGTGGTGTGCAGTGTTCAGTGGTGTAAAGTGCTTAAGTACAAATACTTGAAAGTACTACTTAAGTAGTTTTTTACTTATATATTTTTTACTATATTTCTAAAGGAAATAATTTACTTTTTACTCCATACATTTTCCCTGACACCCAAAAGTACTCGTTACATTTTGAATGCTTAGCAGGACAGGAAAATTGTCTAATTCACACACTTATCAAGAGAACATCCCTGGTCATCCCTACTGCCTCTGATCTGGCGGACTCACTAAACACACATACTTCATTTGTAAATTATGTCTGAGTGTTGGTGTGCCCCTGGCTATCCGTAAATAAATAAAAAGAAAATGGTGCCATCTGTTTTGCTTAATATAAGTCATTTGAAATGATTTATACTTTTACTTTTACTTTTGATACCTAAGTATATTTTAGCAATTACATTTACTTTTGATACTTAAGTATATTTAAAACCAAATAGTTTTAGACTTTTACTCAAGTAGTATTTTACTGGGTGACTTTTACTTTTACTTGAGTCATTTTCTATTAAGTTATCTTTACTTGTACTAAAGTATGACAATTGGGTACTTTTTCCACCGCTGGTAGTGTGGTGGTGTGTAGTGTAGTGGTGTAGTGTAGTGTAGTGTGGTGGGTAGTGTTGTGTAGTGGTGTATAGTGGTGTGGTGTGTAGTGTAGTGTAGTGGTGTAGTGTAGAGTATGGTGGTGGTGTGTAGTGTAATGTAGTGTAGTGGTGTGTAGTGTAGTGGTGTAGTGTAGTGTAGTGTAGTGGTGTGTAGTGTAGTGTAGTGTAGAGTATGGTGGTGGTGTGTAGTGTAGTGTAGTGTGGTGTAGTGTAGTGTTGTGTTGTGTAGTGTGGTGTGTAGTGTGGTGTGGTGTGGTGTAGTGTAGTGTAGTGTAGTGTAGTGTAGTGGTGTGTAGTGGTGTGTAGTGTAGTGGTGTAGTGTTGTGTAGTGGTGTAGTGTAGTGTAGTGTAGTGTAGTGTAGTGGTGTAGTGTAGTGGTGTGTAGTGTAGTGGTGTAGTGTAGTGGTGTAGTGTTGTGTAGTGGTGTAGTGTAGTGTAGTGTAGTGGTGTAGTGTAGTGGTGTGTAGTGTAGTGTAGAGTATGGTGGTGGTGTGTAGTGTAGTGTAGTGTGGTGTAGTGTAGTGTTGTGTAGTGTAGTGGTGTAGTGTAGTGGTGTGTAGCTCAGTTGGTAGAGCATGGCGCTTGCAACGCCAGGGTTGTGGGTTCGTTTCCCACGGGGGGCCAGTATGAAAATGTATGCACTCACTAACTGTAAGTCGCTCTGGATAAGAGCGTCTGCTAAATGACTAAAATGTAAATGTAGTGTGTAGTGTGGTGTTGTGTAGTGTAGTGTGGTGTTGTGTTGTGTGGTGTTGTGTAGTGTAGTGTGGTGTTGTGTAGTGTAGTGTGGTGTTGTGTTGTGTAGTGTAGTGTGGTGTTGTGTAGTGTAGTGTGGTGTTGTGTAGTTTAGTGTAGTGTAGTGTGGTGTAGTGTGGTGTGGTGTGTAGTGTGGTGGTGTGTAGTGTGGTGTTGTGTAGTGTGGTGTAGTGTGGTGGTGTGTAGTGTAGTGTGGTGTTGTGTAGTGTAGTGTGGTGTTGTGTAGTTTAGTGTAGTGTAGTGTGGTGTGGTGTGTAGTGTGGTGGTGTGTAGTGTATTGTAGTGTGGTGGTGTGTAGCGTATTGTAGTGGCGTAGTGTAGTGTAGTGGTGTGTAGTGTAGTGTTTTATCCAGGCAGGGCTGTGGGATGCTACACTGTGCCCAGTTCAGAGGCACCACTGCTGGATGCTAAGCCTCGACACAGCGAGCGCAGCTGCTACAAGCTGATTGGGCCTCAGGGGAGGCCTCTAAATCTTAAGCACAGAGCAGTGATACAATGTGTGGTGATATGTGCATTAGTGTGTGTGTGTGTGGGTGTTTGAGTGTTAGAGAAAGTGAACAAGTATTAGTTCAGAGGCAGGAGAGAGAACCCACAGAGTGCACGCACACATACACAACCCTGAGTGTTGGATAAGCATGGCTGAGAATGGCACCGCCAAGCCCTGAGGGACATGCCTGCAGCAAGAGTACTGGTGTGTGCCGAGATGGAGGGGGGAAGAGAGAGGGAGAGAGAGAGTGAGAGCGGAAGAGAGAGAGAGAGAGAGAGAGAGAGAGAGAGAGAGAGAGAGAGAGAGAGAGAGAGAGAGAGAGAGAGAGATAGATAGACAGAGAGAGTGCGAGAGAGAGAAGAACAAATACCATTGTAAATACAACCCATATTTATGTTTATTTTTTTTCTCCCATTTGTACTTTAACTATTTGCACATTGTTACAACACTGTATATATACATAATATGACATTTGAAATGTCTTTATTATTTTGGAACTTCTGAGTGTAATGTTTACTGTTAATATTTATTATTTCACTTTTGTTTATTATCTATTTCACTTGCTTTGGCAATGTTAACATGTTTCCCATGCCAATAAAGCCCTTAAATTGAAATTGAAATTGAATTGAGAGGGAGGGAGAGGGAGAGAAAGTGAGTGAGACAGAGAGAGAGAGAGAATAGTGGGGAAGGTGACACATTGCTCACTGGAGCAGATATCTCCTGTCCATTGAAGATTATGTTAAAGGTCGAATGCAGCTGTTTTTATCTCAATATCAAATAATTTCCATGTAACAATTAAGTACGTACCTTACTGTGATTGTTTTCAATTAAAATGGTCAAAAATAAATAAATAAATAGCTTCTTAGCAAAGAGCAATTTCTCAAACAAGAATGTTGCTAGGACTGTCTGGGAGTGGTCTGAGTGGAAAACTGAAAACTAGCTGTTATTGGCAGATAGGTTTGGAACTCTCTTTCTTTTTGGTCTATTAACTAATTTACTGCCTGGTGATGTCACCATCCCACCAAAACAGGCTGACATTTCAGGCAGTCTTTTCAATCAGCTCTTACACCACAAAGGGCATTATCATCATTTTCACAATTTCACAATATTATTCCAACATCATAGTATGGAAATATATACATGTATAACACAGGAAAATCATGTTTTTGACTACACTGGGCCTTTAACGGAGACACAGTTCTGAGAAGGAGAGAACTAATAATACTGCTTTTTCTATGAATCATATCTATTTCTCAACGTTACTCATTGATGCAAGATACCTTGTTCTATACCCGATAGCCTCAAATCCAAGCCTCCATTCGATGAAAACATCACTGCATAAAAGGTTCATGTTCCCTTTTTGCAAGCGCATGAGTCA
>NC_059221.1:23838343-23888343 GCF_020615455.1 Coregonus clupeaformis | reverse complement strand
TGGCCACATGCGCCGAATACAACAGGTGCAGACATTACAGTGAAATGCTTACTTACAGCCCTTAACCAACAGTGCATTTATTTTTAACAAAAAATAAAAAATAAAACAACAACAAAAAAAGTGTTGAGAAAAAAAGAGCAGAAGTAAAATAAAATAACGGGGGTACCGGTGCAGAGTCAATGTGCGGGGGCACCGGCTAGTTGAGGTAGTTGAAGTAATATGTACATGTGGGCAGAGTTAAAGTGACTATGCATAAATAATTAACAGAGTAGCAGCAGCGTAAAAGGATGGGGTGGGGGGGCAGTGCAAATAGTCCGGGTAGCCATGATTAGCTGTTCAGGAGTCTTATGGCTTGGGGGTAGAAGCTGTTGAGAAGTCTTTTTGACCTAGACTTGGCACTCCGGTACCGCTTGCCGTGCGGTAGCAGAGAGAACAGTCTATGACTAGGGTGGCTGGAGTCTTTGACAATTTTGAGGGCTTTCCTCTGACACCGCCTGGTATAGAGGTCCTGGATGGCAGGAAGCTTGGCCCCAGTGATGTACTGGGCCGTACGCACTACCCTCTGTAGAGCCTTGCGGTCGGAGGCCAAGCAGTTGCCATACCAGGCGGTGATGCAACCAGTCAGGATGATCTCGATGGTGCAGCTGTAGAATTTTTTGAGGATCTGAGAACTCATGCCAAATCTTTTCAGTCTCCTGAGGGGGAATAGGCTTTGTCGTGCCCTCTTCACGACTGTCTTGGTGTGTTTGGACCATGATAGTTCGTTGGTGATGTGGACACCAAGGAACTTGAAACTCTCAACCTGTTCCACTACAGCCCCGTCGATGAGAATGGGGGCGTGCTCAGTCCTCTTTTTTTTTCCTGTAGTCCACAATCATCTCCTTTGTCTTGGTCACGTTGAGGGAGAGGTTGTTGTCCTGGCACCACATGGCCAGGTCTCTGACCTCCTCCCTATAGGCTGTCTCATCGTTGTCGGTGATCAGGCCTACCACTGTTGTGTCGTCGGCAAACTTAATGATGGTGTTGGAGTCGTGCCTGGCCATGCAGTCATGGGTGAACAGGGAGTACAGGAGGGGACTGAGCACGCACCCCTGAGGGGCCCCCGTGTTGAGGATCAGTGTGGCAGATGTGTTGTTACCTACCCTTACCACTTGGGGGTGGCCTGTCAGGAAGTCCAGGATCCAGTTGCAGAGGGAGGTGTTTAGTCCCAGGATCCTTAGCTTAGTGATGAGCTTTGAGGGCACTATGGTGTTGAATGCTGAGCTGTAGTCAATGAATAGCATTCTCACGTAGGTGTTCCTCATGTCCAGGTGGGAAAGGGCAGTATGGAGTGCAATAGAGATTGCATCATCTGTGGATCTGTTGGGGCGGTATGCAAATTGGAGTGGGTCTAGGGTTTCTGGGATAATGCTGTTGATGTGAGCCATGACCAGCCTTTCGAAGCACTTCATGGCTACAGACGTCAGTGCTACGGGTCGGTAGTCATTTAGGCAGGTTATCTTAGAGTCCTTGGGCACAGGGACTATGGTGGTCTGCTTGAAACATGTTGGTATTACAGACTCAGTCAGGGGCATGTTGAAAATGTCAGTGAAGACACTTGCCAGTTGGTCAGCACATGCTCGGAGTACACGTCCTGGTAATCCGTCTGGCCCTGCGGCCTTGTGAATGTTGACCTGCTTAAAAGTCTTACTCACATCGGCTACGGAGAGCGTGATCACATAGTCATCCGGAACAGCTGGTGCTCTCATGCATGCTTCAGTGTTGCTTGCCTCGAAGCGAGCATAGAAGTGGTTTAGCTCGTCTGGAAGTCTTGTGTCACTGGGCAGCTCGCGGCTGTGCTTCCCTTTGTAGTCTGTAATAGTTTTCAAGACCTGCCACATCCGACGAGCGTCAGAGCCAGTGAAGTACGATTCAATCTTAGTCCTGTATTGACTCTTTGCCTGTTTGATGGTTCGTCGAAGGGCATAGCGGGATTTCTTATAAGCGTCCGGGTTAGAGCCCCGCTCCTTGAAAGCGGCAGCTCTACCCTTTAGCTCAGTGCGGATGTTTCCTGTAATCCATGGCTTCTGGTTGGGGTATGTACGTACGGTCACTGTGGGGACGACATCATCGATGCACTTATTGATGAAGCCAGTGAACATGTTCCAGTCTGTGCTAGCAAAACAGTCCTGTAGCTTAGCATCTGTGTCATCTGACCACTTTTTTATTAACTGAGTCACTGGTGCTTCCTGCTTTAGTTTTTGCTTATAAGCAGGAATCAGGAGGATAGAGTTATGGTCAGATTTGCCAAATGGATGGCGAGGGAGAGCTTTGTATGCGTCTCTGTGTGTGGAGTAAAGGTGGTCTAGAGTTTTTTTTTCCTCTGGTTGCACATTTAACATGCTGGTAGAAATTAGGTAGAACGGATTTAAGTTTCCCTGCATTAAAGTCCCCGGCCACTAGGAGCGCTGCATCTGGATGAGCGTTTTCCTGTTGATTTATGGCCTTATACAGCTCATTCAGTGCAATCTTAATGCCAGCATTGGTTTGTGGTGGTAAATAGACAGCTATGAAAAATATAGCTGAAAACTCTCTTGGTAAATTGTGTGGTCTACAGCTTATCATAAGATACTCTACCTCAGGCGAGCAAAACCTCAAGACTTCCTTAGTATTTGATTTTGTGCACCAGCTGTTGTTTACAAATATACACAGACCGCCACCCCTTGTCTTACCGGAGTCAGCCGTTCTATCCTGCCGATGTAGCGTATAGCCCGCTAGCTGTATGTTATCCATGTCGCTCGTTCAGCCACGACTCGGTGAAACATAAGAAATTACAGTTTTTAATGTCCCGTTGGTAGGATAACCGTAATCTTAGGTCATCCAATTTGTTCTCCAATGATTGAAGATTGGCTAATAGGATTGATGGAAGAGGCAGTTTACTCGCTCGCCGTCGGATCCTTACAAGGCACCCCGACCTACGTCCACGATATCTCCGTCTCTTCCTCATGCGAATGACGGGGATTTGGGCCTTGTCGGGTGTCTGTAGGATATCCTTCGCGGCCGCCTCGTTGAAGAAAAAATCTTCGTCCAATACGAGGTGAGTAATCGCTGTCCTGATATCCAGAAGCTCTTTTTGGTTATAAGAGATGATGGCAGAAACATTATGTACAAAATAAATTACAAATAACGCGGAAAAACACACATAATAGTACAATTGGTTAGAGGGCTGTAAAACGGCAGCCATCTTCTCCGGCGCTGTTCAGAGGAGACTGTGTGAATCAGGCCTTCATGGTCGAATTGCTGCAAAGAAACCACTTCTAAAGGACACCAATAATAAGAAGAGACCTGCTTGGGCCAAGAAACACGAACAATGGACATTAGACCAGTGGAAATGTGTCCTTTGGTCTGGAGTCCAAATTTGGTTCCAACCGCCGTGTCTTTGTGAGATGCGGTGTGGGTGAACGGATGATCTCCGCATGTGTAGTTCCCACCGTAAAGCATGGAGGAGGAGGTGTTATGGTGTGGGGGTGCTTTGCTGGTGACACTGTCTGTGATTTATTTAGAATTCAAGGCACACTTAACCAGCATGGCTACCACAGCATTCTGCAGCGATACGCCATCCCATCTGGTTTGGGCTTAGTGGGACTATCATTTGTTTTTCAACAGGACAATGACCCAAAACACACCTCCAGGCTGTGTTTGGGCTATTTAACCAAGAAGGAGAGTGATGGAGTGCTGCATCAGATGACCTGGCCTCCACAATCCCCCGACCTCAACTCAATTGAGATGGTTTGGGATGAGTCAGACCACAGAGTGAAGGAAAAGCAGCCAACAAGTGCTCCTTCAAGACTGTTGGAAAAGCATTCCAGGTGAAGCTGGTTGAGAGACTGTAAAAATAAAGAAAAACCCTTGAATGAGTAGGTGTGTCCAATCTTTTGACTGGTAGTGTATATACAGTTGAAATCGGAAGTTTACATACACTTAGGTTGGAGTCATTAAAACTTGTTTTTCAACCACTCCACAAATGTCTTGTTAACAAACTATAGTTTTGGCAAGTCGGTTAGGACATCGACTTTGTGCATGACACAAGTAATTTTTCCAACAATTGTTTACAGACAGATTATGTCACTTATAATTCACTGTATCACAATTCCAGTGGGTCAGAAGTTTACATACACTAAGATGACTGTGCCTTTAAACAGCTTGGAAAATTCCAGAAAATGATTTCATGGCTTTAGAAGCTTCTGATAGGCTAATTGACATTATTTGAGTCAATTGGAGGTGTACCTGTGGATGTATTTCAAGGCCTACCTTCAAACTCAGTGCCTCTTTGCTTGACATCATGGGAAAATCAAAATAAATCAGCCAAGACCTCAGACAAATAAATTGTAGACCTCCACAAGTCTGGTT
Organism: Coregonus clupeaformis; assembly: GCF_020615455.1. NCBI lineage: Eukaryota > Metazoa > Chordata > Actinopteri > Salmoniformes > Salmonidae > Coregonus > Coregonus clupeaformis. The sequence goes on along the minus strand of NC_059221.1, from coordinate 23,883,954 downwards.
CATCCTTGGGAGCAATTTCCAAACGCTTGAAGGTACCACGTTTATCTGTACAAACAATAGTACGCAAGTATAAATACCATGGGACCACGCTGCCGTCATACCGCTCAGGAAGGAGACGCGTTCTGTCTCCTAGAGATGAACGTACTTTGGTGCGAAAAGTGCAAATCAATCCCAGAACAACAGCAAAGGACCTTGTGAAGATGCTGGAAGAAACAGGTACAAAAGTATCTATATCCACAGTAAAACGAGTCCTATATCAACATAACCTGAAAGGCTGCTCAGCAAGGAAGAAGCCACTGCTCTAAAACTACCATAAAAAAGCCAGACTACGGTTTGCAACTGCACATGGGGACAAAGATCTTACTTTTTGGAGAAATGTCCTCTGGTCTGATGAAACAAAAATAGAACTGTTTGGCCATAATGACCATCGTTATGTTTGGAGGAAAAAGGGGAATGCTTGCAAGCCGAAGAAGCACGGGGGTGGCAGCATCATGCTGTGTGGTTGCTTTGCTGCAGGAGTGACTGGTGCACTTCACAAAATAGATGGCATCTGAGGAAGGAAAATTATGTGGATATATTGAAGTAACATCTCAAGACATCAGTCAGGAAGTTAAAGCTTGGTCCCAAATGGGTCTTCCAAATGGACAATGACCCCAAGCATACTTCCAAAGTTGTGGCAAAATGGCTTAAGGACAACAAAATCAAGGTATTGGAGTGGCCATCACAAAGCCCTGACCTCAATCCTATAGAAAATGTGTGGGCAGAACTGAAAAAGCGTGTGCGAGCAAGGAGGCCTACAATCCTGACTAGTTACACCAGCTCTGTCAGGAGGAATGGGCCAATATTCAACCAACTTATTGTGGGAAGCTTGTGGAAGGCTACCCAAAACGTTAGACCCAAGTTAAACAATTTAAAGGCAATGTTACCAAATACTAATTGAGTGTATGTAAACTTCTGACCCACTGGGAATGTGATAAAATAAATAAAAACTGAAATAAATCATTCTCTCTACTATTATTCTGACATTTCACATTCTTAAAATAAAGTGGTGATCCTAACTGACCTAAGACAGGGAATTTTTACTAAGATTAAATGTCAGGAATTGTGAAAAACTGAGTTTAAATGTATTTGGCTAAGGTGTATGTAAACATCCGACTTCAACTGTGTATATTTTTACATGGTTTGGGCCTCGACCCCTGGTATCATATAAATACACATAAGACATGGAAGAATGCATAGAATTGCAGGAAATTAGTTTTAAAACAGCAAAATAATTCTCTGCTCCATGCAAAATTTGTAGAATTGCGGGAAATTAGCATTAAAACTGTAACATTTTCTCTCCGCCAACAAGAGGGGAGTGAACAGTTTAGGTTCGCATGGGTTTGAAGGTGGGGGTTTGTTACTACGCTGATAAATTACATTATTCATCCGGACATTTGCCACCTCTGAAATTTGTGTGACCGGACCTTCTCAAATAGTACTTGAGTACCCCTGGGTGTAGACCCCTGCCCAAGTATATCTCTCTGGTGGAGGGAGAGGTCTTCAGTGGCTTAACATTAACATAAAGAGCTGAGAGGCTGCAGCATTGCAGGAGGCCTGTGGCTGAAGGAGTGTTGGGTTGTTGTGGAGAGGCAGAATGCTGTTTGGCCGATACACATCACAGACACAGTGTAGACGGATGTGGGCTGCGGTTTCCGTCAGTGGTAATGTTACAGCATGTCTCGTTGTCACCGAGTGTAAAACCAATTGAGATTATCTTGAGTTTTTCTACATTTCTTATTTTGATTTCCAAGAATGTGAGTGATGAAATTATACTACTGCAGTGCTGTGCAGCGCCTCCCCTTTCATTTGGAATGAGTCACAAAGGTGTCAATTCCAAGCGAGCACATAACCACATCTTAAAATGCGGGTTTTGAAAGTGAGTGAACGTGTGTGTGCATTAAATAAGGGAATGGAATGTGTGTGTATGAGCGTGCATGCTTGTGTGTGTTCTTTTCCTATACGTTTTGTGATTTCTGGAGAACAGGAAAAAGGGAATGTCAGAGCTGGCTCCAGAAATGACATTTCTCTCTGTTATGGCTAGGGGCCATGTACTATATCTAATGTAGTAGCAACTATTGTAATAGTAAGAAACCCAGAATGTCAGCGTCTGTCTGGGTGGAACAGTGGCCATCCACTCTGAGAGAGGTCTGCGTCTCAAACGGTACCCTATTCCTTTTATAGTGCACTACTTTTGACCAGTGCCCCTAGGGTAGCAACGCACTATATAGGTAGTAGGTTGCCATTTGGGACAGCGTCCAGTGTCCTATGCTCCTAGTGTCCTCAGCCCCCAGTGTTCTCAGCCCCTAGTGTCCTCAGCCACTAGTGTCCTCAGCCCCTAGTGTCCTCAGCCCCTAGTGTCCTCAGCACCTAGTGTCCTCAGCCCCTAGTGTCCTCAGCCCCCAGTGTTCTCAGCCCCTAGTGTTCTCAGCCCCCAGTGTCCTCAGCCCCCAGTGTCCTCAGCCCCTAGTGTCCTCATCCCCCAGTGTCCTCAGCCCCTAGTGTCCTCAGCCCCTAGTGTCCTCAGCCCCTAGTGTCCTCATCCCCCAGTGTCCTCAGCCCCTAGTGTCCTCGGCCCCCAGTGTCCTCGGCCCCCAGTGTATTCGGCCCCCAGTGTCCTCGGCCCCCAGTGTCCTCGGCCCCCAGTGTCCTCAGTCCCTAGTGTTCTCAACCCCTAGTGTCCTCAGCCCCTAGTGTCCTCAGCCCCCAGTGTTCTCAGCCCCCAGTGTTCTCAGCCCCAGTGTCCTCAGCCCCAAGTTTCCTCAGCCCCTAGTGTCCTCAGCCCCTAGTGTCCTCATCCCCCAGTATCCTCAGCCCCTAGTGTCCTCAGCCCCCAGTGTCCTCGGCCCCCAGTGTCCTCGGCCCCCAGTGTCCTCGGTCCCCAGTGTCCTCAGCCCCCAGTGTCCTCAGCCCCTAGTGTCCTCAGCCCCTAGTGTCCTCAGCCCCCAGTGTCCTCAGCCCCCAGTGTCCTCAGCCCCCAGTGTCCTCAGCCCCTAGTGTTCTCAGCCCCTAGTGTCCTCAGCCCCTAGTGTTCTCAGCCCCCAGTGTCTTCAGCCCCAGTGTCCTCAGCCCCCAGTGTCCTCAGCCCATAGTGTCCTCAGCCCCTAGTGATCTCAGCCCCCAGTGTTCTCAGCCCCAGTGTCCTCAGCCCCAAGTGTCCTCAGCCCCTAGTGTCCTCAGCCCCTAGTGTCCTCAGCCCCTAGTGTCCTCAACCCCTAGTGTCCTCATCCCCCAGTGTCCTCAGCCCCTAGTTTCCTCAGCCCCTAGTGTCCTTAGCCCCCAGTGTCCTCAGCCCCCAGTGTCCTCAGCCCCCAGTGTCCTCAGCCCCTAGTGTACTCAGCCCCCAGTGTCGTCAACCCCTAGTGTCGTCAACCCCCAGTGTCCTCAGCCCCTAGTGTCCTCAGCCCCCAGTGCCTCAGCCCCCAGTGTCCTCAGCCCCCAGTGTCCTTAGCCCCTAGTGTCCTCAGCCCCTAGTGTTCTCAGCCCCTAGTGTCCTCAGCCCCCAGTGTTCTCAGCCCCACTCAGGCTGCTGCCTAGCTAGCACACTCAGCATCAAGACAGACAGGATAGAACAGAATACCAGGCAGTGGAAAACCCATCTAATGGCTTTCACAAGTCCTGACTGAGGGTGTGAAATGTGTAATGTAATTAAGAAAGATATTTCAAATCACAATTAAATGAGTGTTTGTCTAAATTAAATAAGACATAAGTGAGGACTTCAAAGAGTCGGGTAGCTACAGGTGTGTGTGTGTGTGTGTGTGTCACTCTGTACGGACCACTGACCTGTCCTGTAACCGGTGTTGTTGAGGTACACTCCGAAGGTCCTAGTCTCGTGCTGGGCCTGCCAGGAGGGGGAGGAGCAGTTCTCATTGTTGGTGTAGGTGTTGTGGTTGTGAACGTACTTCCCCGTCAACATGGAGGAGCGAGAAGGACAGCACATGGGCGTGGTCACAAAGGCATTGGAGAAGTGAGTCCCGCCCTGCTCCATGATACGACGTGTCTTATTCATGACCTGCATGGAGCCTAACAAGGGGGAGAGAGAGAGAGAGACGGAGAGAGAGAGAGAAAGAGAGAGAGAGAGAAAGAGAGAGAGCGAAAGAGAGAGAGAGAGCGAGAGAGAGAGAGAGAGAGAGAGAGAGAGAGAGAGAGAGAGAGAGAGAGGCAGAGAGAGAGAGAGAGGGTCCGCTCACCAACGAAGAATTAACAAAATGGGACAAACACCAAATTGAGACTCTGCATGCAGAATTCTGCAAAGATATCCTCAGTGTACAACGTAAAACACAGAATAATGCATGCAGAGCAATATTACGCCGATGCCTGCTAATGATCAAAATTCAGAAAATAACCGTTAAATTCTACAACCACCTAAAAGGAAGTGATTCCTTAACCTTCCACAACAAAGCCATCACCTACAGAGAGATGAACCTGGAGAAGAGTCCCCTAAGCAAGCTGGTCCTGGGGCTCTGTTCACAAACACAAACAGACCCCACAGAGCCCCAGGACAGCAACACAATTAGACCCAACCAAATCATAATTACTTGACACATTGGAAAGAATTAACAAAAAAACTGAGCAAACTAGAATGCTATTTGGCCCTAAACAGAGAGTGCACAGTGGCAGAATACCTGACCACTGTGACTGACCCAAAATTAAGGAAAGCTTTGACTATGTACAGACTCAGTGAGCATTGATATTGAGAAAGGTCTCAATAGAAAAGACCTGGCTCTCAAGAGAAGACAGGCTATGTGCACACTGCCCACAAAATGAGGTGGAAACTGAGCTGCACTTCCTAATCTCCTGCCAAATGTATGACCATAGAGACACATATTTACCTCAGATTACACAGACCCACAAAGAATTGAAAAACAAATCCAATTTTGATAAACTCCCATATCTATTGGGTGAAATACCACAGTGTGGCATCACAGCAGAAAGATTTGTGACCTGTTGCTACAAGAAAAGGGAAACCAGTGAAGAACAACACCATTGTAAATACAACCCATATTTATTTATGTTCCCTTTTTTACTTTAACCATTTGCACATCGTTACTACACTGTATAAGCAAACTAGAAAATGCTCATCCAGAGCGCTCCTAGTGGCGGGGGACTTTAATGCAGGGAAACTTAAATCCGTTTTATCTCATTTCGACCAGCATGTTAAATGTGCAACCAGAGGAAAAAAAACTCTAGACCACCTTTACTCCACACACAGAGACCCGTACAAAGCTCTCCCTCACCCTCCATTTGGCAAATCTGACCATAATTCTATCCTCCTGATTCCTGCTTACAACCAAAAACTAAAGCAGGAAGTACCAGTGACTTGCTCAAAACAGAAGTGGTCAGATGACGCAGATGCTAAGCTACAGGACTGTTTTGCTAGCACAGACTGGAATATGTTCCTGGATTCTTCCGATGACATTGAGGAGTGCATCGATGACGTCGTCCCCACAGTGACCGTACGTACATACCCCAACCAGAAGCCATGGATTACAGGCAACATCCGCACTGAGCTAAAGGATAGAGCTACCGCTTTCAAGGAGCAGGACTCTAACCCAGACGCTCATAAGAAATCCCGCTGTGCCCTCCAACGAACCATCAAACAGGCAAAGCGTCAATACAGGATTAAGATTGAATCGTACTACACCGGTGTGGCAGGGCTTGCAAACTATTACGGACTACAAAGGGAAGCACATTCGCAAGCTTCCCAGTGACACAACCCTACCAGACGAGCTAAATTACTTCTATGCTCGCTTCGAGGCAAGCAACACTGAAGCATGCATGAGAGCATCAGCTTTTCTGGACGACTGTGTGATCACACTCTCTGTAGCCGATGTGAGTAAGACCTTTAAACAGGTCAACATTCACAAGGCCTTAGGGCCAGACGGATTACCAGGACGTGTACTCCGAGCATGCGCTGACCAACTGGCAAGTGTCTTCACTGACATTTTCAACCTGTCCCTGACTGAGTCTGTAATACCAACATGTTTCAAGCAGACCACCATAGTCCCTGTGCCCAAAAACACTAAGGTAACCCGCCTAAATGACTACCGACCCGTAGCACTCACGTCTGTATCCATGAAGTGCTTTGAAAGGCTGGTCATGGTTCACATCAACACCATTATCCCAGAAACCCTAAACCCACTCCAATTTGCATACCGCCCCAACAGATCCACAGATGATGCAATCTCTATTGCACTCCACACTGCCCTTTCCCACCTGGACAAAAGGAACACCTACGTGAGAATACTATTAATTGACTACAGCTCAGCGTTCAACACCATAGTGCCCTCAAAACTCATCACTAAGCTAAGGACCCTGGGACTAAACACCTCCCTCTGCAACTGGATCCTGGACTTCCTGACGGGCCGCCCCCAGGTGGTAAGGGTAGGTAGCATCACATCTGCCATGCTGATCCTCAACACGGGGGCCCCTCAGGGGTGCGTGCTCAGTCCCCTCCTGTACTCCCTGTTCACCCATGACTGCATGGCCAAGCACAACTCCAACACCATCATTAAGTTTACCGACGAAACAACAGTGTTAGGCCTGATCACCGACAATGATGAGACAGCCTATAGGGAGGAGGTCAGAGACCTGGCCGTGTGGTGCCAGGACAACAACCTCTCCTTCAACATGATCAAGACAAAGGAGATGATTGTGGACTACAGGAAAAGGAGTCAATATGGAGTCTTCAGGGGACATTTCACAATATGGAGTCTTCAGGGGATATTTTCTTTCAGCAAGAGCCTTACCTTTTCTAATGGCGTAATTTAATTGCTGTGAAAATTACTTTGACAAGGTGTTACTGAATCTGCTTTCATCTCTGCCTCTCCTTGGCTTTTGAGCTGCATCAGTTATATATCTGTGCTAAATGAATGGGATCTGCAGTGAGAGGATGTACTCAGCTGATAATTGTACTGCATTTACGTCTGAGAGAGACTGCCTCACATATTGTAATGGCGTGAAAGGAAGAGGGAGATGGAGAGTGAGAGAAGAGACTGAACGAGATATAGGAGAGAGAGAGAGAGAGAGAATTGGGTGAAATACCACAGTGTGGCATCACAGCAGCAATATTTGTGACCTGTTGTCTTAAGAAAAGGGCAACCAGTGAAGATCAAACACCATTGTAAATACAACCCATATTTATGTTGATTTATTTTCCCTTTTGTATTTGAACTATTTGCACATCGTTATAACACTGTACATAGCCATAATATGACATTTGAAATGTCTCTATTCATTTGAGTGTAATGTTTACTGTTAATTTGTTATTGTTTATTTCACTTTGTTTATTACAGTGGGGAAAAAAAGTATTTAGTCAGCCACCAATTGTGCATGTTCTCCCACTTAAAAAGATGAGAGAGGCATGTAATTTTCATCATAGTCAACTATGACAGACAAAACGAGAAAAGAAAATCCAGAAAATCACAATGTAGGATTTTTAATGAATTTATTTGCAAATGGTGGAAAATAAGTATTTGGTCAATATCAAAAGTTTCTCAATACTTTGTTATATACGCTTTGTTGGCAATGACACAGGTCAAACGTTTTCTGTAAGTCTTCACAAGGTTTTCACACACTGTTGCTGGTATTTTGGCCCATTCCTCCATGCAGATCTCCTCTAGAGCAGTGATGTTTTGGGGCTGTCGCTGGGCAACACGGACTTTCAACTCCCTCCAAATATTTTCTATGGGGTTGAGATCTGGAGACTGGCTAGGCCACTCCAGGACCTTGAAATGCTTCTTACGAAGCCACTCCTTCGTTGCCCGGGCGGTGTGTTTGGGATCATTGTCATGCTGAAAGACCCAGCCACGTTTCATCTTCAATGCCCTTGCTGATGGAAGGAGGTTTTCACTCAAAATCTCACGATACATGGCCCCATTCATTCTTTCCTTTACACGGATCAGTCGTCCTGGTCCCTTTGCAGAAAAACAGCCCCAAAGCATGATGTTTCCACCCCAATGCTTCACAGTAGGTATGGTGTTCTTTGGATGCAACTCAGCATTCTTTGTCCTCCAAACACGACGAGTTGAGTTTTTACCAAAAAGTTCTATTTTGGTTTCATCTGACCATATGACATTCTCCCAATCCTCTTCTGGATCATCCAAATGCACTCTAGCAAACTTCAGACGGGCCTGGACATGTACTGGCTTAAGCAGGGGGACACGTCTGGCACTGCAGGATTTGAGTCCCTGGCGGCGTAGTGTGTTACTGATGGTAGGCTTTGTTATTTTGGTCCCAGCTCTCTGCAGGTCATTCACTAGGTCCCCCCGTGTGGTTCTGGGATTTTTGCTCACTGTTCATGTGATCATTTTGACCCCACGGGGTGAGATCTTGCGTGGAGACCCAGATCGAGGGAGATTATCAGTGGTCTTGTATGTCTTCCATTTCCTAATAATTGCTCCCACAGTTGATTTCTTAAAACCAAGCTGCTTACCTATTGCAGATTCAGTCTTCCCAGCCTGGTGCAGGTCTACAATTTTGTTTCTGGCGTCCTTTGACAGCTCTTTGGTCGTGGCCATAGTGGAGTTTGGAGTGTGACTATTTGAGGTTGTGGACAGGTGTCTTTTATACTGATAACAAGTTCAAACAGGTGCCATTAATACAGGTAACGAGTGGAGGACAGAGGAGCCTCTTAAAGAAGAAGTTACAGGACTGTGAGAGCCAGAAATCCTGCTTGTTTGTAGGTGACCAAATATTTATTTTCCACCATAATTTGCAAATAAATTCATAACAAATCCTACAATGTGATTTTCTGGATTTTTCTTTATCAATTTGTCTGTCATAGTTGACGTGTACCTATGATGAAAATTACAGGCCTCTCTCATCTTTTTAAGTGGGAGAACTTGCACAATTGGTGGCTGACTAAATACTTGTTTTCCCCACTGTATATATTTCACTTGCTTTGGCAATGTAAACATATGTTTCCAATGCCAATAAAGCCCTTTGAATTGAATTGATAGAGAAAGAGAGAGAGCGAGAGAGCGAGAGAGAGAGAGAGAGAGAGAGAGAGAGAGAGAGAGAGAGAGAGAGAGAGAGAGAGAGAGAGAGAGAGAGAGAGAGCGAGAGAGCGAGAGAGCGAGAGAGAGAGAGAGAGAGAGAGAGAGAGAGAGAGAGAGAGAGAGTAGGGATAAACTACTCTAACTAAAGCTTTTATCCCAATCTGTAAGGGAACTGGAAGTGTCAATTTTCAAGCATGTTTAAGGGGACAAGGATGTAGTGTGGAGAGAGCTGGAGAGGGGAGATGGGTTAGTGTTTAGGGAACAGCTGCCTAGTCATAAATGGAGTGCTCTGAAGTGGGGCCTGTTGACGGAGGAGGAGCTCTGATTGGCCACTCATAGTTAATTGCCCAGTAGAAAGTTTGCATATTTAACGATTTAACACCGGGTAGGTCCTTGGCCCACAGCAGAAATGGGGATTGGCAGAGATCAGTGGTGGTCTCTCTGTGGTCTGGTTGTAATATCAGGTGATGACAGATAATGAGCTATGTGCTGCTCGCCCTGTATGGAATAGAGACTTTTGTCAACATTGCTTTAGAAAATTACTCCCAAGGACTATAGCTAGAACCCCATGGTTTCCATTTGGAATTACAGTCTCTCTTTTTCGTTCCGTAACAATGGGCATTGAAATTCCTTTCATTTTTCTGGTTGCGGTCGGTTAATCTACAGGGCTTAGGGAATTAAATCCTCTAAGTTATGAAGTGAGCTGGTTTGAAGCTTTGCCGTTTTTAATTTCTCTCTCTCCCAGCACAGTGAAAATGACTGGCAGAAAAGTGTTTTATACCCCCCTCTCTCCTCCCCCCTTCTCCCACCCCCATGCCAGCCAACCACTGAACACAGCAGACAGAGAGACAGAAAGAGGCGTCTTGGGTGTGCATGCCGAGTCTTCAACGTAGGGGAAGTGATGTATTGTGGGTATAATGGTGCTGACGTGCCAAAGGGTTCCTCTCAGTGAGAGGGCGTCACGCAGCGTCTGTCTTGGTGTGCCTTTGATAATGGCAGCTGCGTACAAGACTGACAATAATTTGTCTGTCTGTCTGTCTGTCTGTCTGTCTGTCTGACTGAGAGAGTCTAGGACAGGGATGGGCAACTCCAGTCCTCAGGGGCCGGAGTGGTGTCACACTTTTTCCCTATCCCTAGCAAACACAGCGGATTAAACTAACTGCATTCTAAACTGAAGATTATGACTAGTTGATTATTGGAGTCAGGTGTGTTAGCTGGAGCTGGGGCAAAAGTGTGACACCAATCAGACCCCCGAGGACTGGAGTTGACCATCTCTGGTCTAGGAAGAAGAGAGACAGAGAAAGAAGAGAGACAGAGAAAGAGAGAGAGAGAAAGAGAGAGAGAGAGAAAGAGAGAGACAGAGAAAGAGAGAGACAGAGCTGGCATCAAGCTCAGCAGCACCACAGGAAGACAGGCCACACTGTCAGCTGGAGAGTAACAAAGAAAAGCAGATGATTAGTAGACAGTCTGTGAGACGACACCTCCTTGTCTATGCTAACTGATACCAGACAAACACGTCTTTGTGTGACAGTGACATAGTAAGACGTACAGATAAATGAAATATGGAAGAAAATAACATCCGGGAATGTGTTAGTTTACTCTCTTTCCCCAGAGTAACTCACCTGATTCATCTGATCAATTAGCTAATTACTAGAGTCAGGTGCACTAGAGTAGGGCTGGAGTGAAAACCTAGTTCTCCAGGAACAGGGTTCGAGAGTCCTGTTGTGAAGCCAGACTCACCAAGCTCCATGTCCTGGTCATCAGTGAGAATGAGGATGATGTTGGGCCGGATGTTGCGGCGGTCCCTCTGGAAGCGGGCCTTGAGGAAGATTGAGGCCTGGGCCACAGACAGAACCCCCAGGAGCAGGAGAAGGTAGCGGGTGGTGGAGGGCATGTTGACCTCTAACCTCTCACACCCTGGTACTACTGTTGGATCCCTCTGCTTCAGCCACCACTAAGGCTCCTGGAGGCACAAGAGCAAATGTAAGGTCAGACTAAGCCAGGGAACACAGGAACCGTTTTCTACAGACTCACAGGTGATCACATAGAAACCTAAATAATGCTAGTGCATTGGATAACACACTGGAAGAGAGAACATTCTTGTTTAAGTTTCTGATTCTCACTTAAGAGTTACCCTGTTCATGTACATATGAAAGTGACAGAGAGGAAGCTGAACGCTCTCGACAACCGCAAAGGACCAATGAGAGCCAGGGCTGATGTAGTAGATCAGTCACAGGGAGTGTAGAGTATAGAAGGCAACCATGGAGACCATCTGGCCCCCAGCGTGTCACCACGGCAACCCTGGTTGCCACCGGAGCAGTAATGAGTCCCCTCTGGCGTGGTCCCTGGGCTGTGTGCGAGTGTGTTTCTCTGTGTGTGTGTGTATGTGTCTCTCTCTCTCTCTCTGTGTGTATGTGAATGTTGAAGCCATTAGATTCACCTCACACCCCTGCATGGGAAGGGAGGCGCTATACAACCACTCACACCTCACATGGAGAACAGGCTACAGAATCATAATGACATGCACAGACATCTCTTTCTCTCTGTACCTCCCCATCCTCCCACATAATCTTTGCTGTCTCCCAAAATTCTAAACATACAACAGTTCCAAAACCAGGTGTAATATGATATAGTCACAATATCAGGACCAACTATTATGAATTTTGACATCGAAATATATATATTTTTGCCTCGTACCTAATTGAGATTATGAATTTAAAGCATAGAGCGCTAAACCATTTAAACGTAGTTATTGGTAATCTGTTCATACAGTATTCTAATCAGGTCGTATCTCTGCACCATTCCGCGTCACAGAAGTGACTGGAGCGTCAGAACAGCTTAGTCCCATTTACATCGTTTTAATTATCAGCCTCATCACTGAATTATACAGCTAGTTAGCTAGAGGAACATGCTGTCACACAAAACATCCACCTCTATGTACAATTACACAGTCACAAATGTACACTGAGTGTACAAAACATTATGAACGCTCTTTCCATGACAGACTGACCAGGTGAATCCAGGTGAAAACTATGATCCCTTATTGATGTCACTTGTTAAATCTACTTCAATCAGTGTAGATGAAGGGGAGGAGACAGGTTAAAGAAGGATGTTTAAGCCTTGAGACAATTGAGACATGGATTGTGTATGTGTGCCATTCAGAGGGTGAATGGGCAAGAAAAAATATTGAAGTGACTTTGAACAGGCTATATGGTAGTAGGTGCCAGGCGCACCGGTTTGAATGTGTCAAGATCTGCAACGTAGCTGGGTTTTTCACACTCAACAGTTTCCCGTATCAAGAATGGTACACCACCCAAAGGACATCCAGCCAACTTGACACAACTATGGGAAGCATTGGAGTCAGCATGGGCCAGCATCCCTGTGGAACACTTTCGTCACCTCGTCCACGCACGACAAATTGAGGCTGTTCTGGGGAAGGTGTTCTTAATGTTTTGTACACTCGTGGTATTTTCAAATGTATTTTCATAAAGATTAAAAATAATAATAATAATGCAATAACTGTGAGCTATTTCTTTTAATACACCAAAATAAATTATATTTCATGTAAGGTTTATTGGCCCAATTATTTATTGGATTGACACAGTAAAAGAGAGTGCAACCTTCAAAAGAATTGTGGTTGATCTGTTATTAAAGGATCATTATGTTTGAATGCTTTTTATTTATTTTGAACACCACAACGGACCATAGCCGTTTTCTCACTTCCGTCAATTAATTTAAATCCCTACTTTCAATTGCAAAGCAGGGGGATGTCTTTGGCTCTGGTTTCTGGAGAAAAGTCTTATATAGCGAAGCCCCCTTCCTGCTCTTTGATTTCTGGGTAATCTGCTAGAGCGCTGGGCGCACCCTGTAGAGAACCATTACTAAAGACACAGAGAGGAATAAAGGACAGAAACGGCAGGCAGAGACGCATGCTCTCAGACACACTCACACGCAGACACACACACACCGCAGATACACACACACACACACACTCACAAAGACACACAGCTCGCGGCGGTGGAAAAACCTTCCCAGTCACGACACTATTCACACTGAGAGCATACTGAGATTACACACACCCCCCACCTCGCCTCACAAACACATACGCACACACTCCATCTTGCGTCACACACACACACACACACACATGCACCCCCCCACCTTAATTCACACACACACACACACACACACACACACACACACACACACACACACACACACACACACACACACACACACACACACACACACACAAACACACACACACACACAAACACACACACACACACACACACACACTCTCATACACACACACACACTCCCACCCCTACACCCACACACCCCTACACACACCCCTACACACACCCTTACAAACACACCCCTAAATACACCCCTACACACACCCCTACACCCACACACCCCTACACCTACACACCCCTACACACACCCCTACACCTACACACCCCTAAACACACCCCTAAACCCACACACCCCTACACCCACACACCCCTACACCCACACACCCCTACACCTACACACCCCTACACCTACACACCCCTAAACACACCCGTACACCCACACACCCCTACACCCACACACCCCCTACACACACCCCTACACCCACACACCCCTACACACACCCCTACACCTATACACCCCTACACCCACACACCCCTAAATACACCCCTACACCCACACACCCCTACACACACCCCTACACCCACACACCCCTACACCCACACACCCACACACCCCTACACCCACACACCCCTACACCCACACACCCACACACCCCTACATCCACACACCCCTACACCCACACACCCCCCTACACCCCTACAACCAACCACACACGCCTACAGCCACCCCTAAACCGCTACACATATCCCTACACACACCCCTACACTCACACACCCCTACACATACCCCTACACACACCCCTACACAGACCCCATACACACCTACACAGACCCCATACACACCTACATCCCTACACACACCTCTACACCTCTACACCCCTACACATACCCCTACACACACCCCTACACAGACCCCATACACACCTACATCCCTACACACACCTCTACACCTCTACACCCCTACACCCACACACAGCCCCCACTCTATGACACCAGGGGTCGAAGCCTGACTGAGGAACCCCCACCCCCGGTATAGGGGACCCTACAGTATATACCCCACCCCCCACCCCCGGTATAGGGGCCCTACAGTATATTCCCCACCCCCCACCCCCGGTATAGGGGACCCTACAGTATATACCCCACCCCCCACCCCCGGTATAGGGGACCCTACAGTATATACCCCACCCCCACCCCGGTATAGGGGCCCTACAGTATATACCCCACCCCCCCCACCCCGGTATAGGGGACCCTACAGTATATACGCCACCCCCCCCACCCCCGGTATAGGGGACCCTACAGTATATACACCACCCCCCCCCCGGTATAGGGGACCCTACAGTATATACCCCCACCCCCCACCCCCGTCATAGGGGCCCTACAGTATTTACCAGGACACCAGAAACTCAACAACCTCTGAAGAGAGTCTGACAACTTATGACAGAGCACTTCTATTACAAGCCTTAAATTCTCGGGTCAAGATTTATACTCCACATCAAATGATATAGACCACCACAAGTCTCATAGGAGACCAGAATCCCTACAGACAACCAGCACCACACTACACTCCCCCAGGAATAACAGCAGCCAGAAATGCTTTATACCCATCACTTCAGATAGAGCACGTCATGTCAAGGCTAACTCCAAAAAGAGAACGAATAAAAGCCTTCGTGGTGACAACTCCCAGTCCCGACAGGCCTTAAAATCATCTCTGCTCTCTGTGGCTGATAGGAAAAAATCCCAGAGCCAAGTTCCTATGACTACACAGGAGAGTAGAAGCTACAAAGCAGAATAAAGCAGACTAAAACTTCAATCTCGTATCAACTGAAAACCTATAAATAGCCTGCATGTAGGATAAACTAAACTAGAGGAACGTGTATATTTCTGTTACCTAGCCATCACACATCCCTGCAGACAGTGTTACCTAGCCGTCACACATCCCTGCAGACAATGTTACCTAGCCGTCTCACATCCCTACAGACAGTGTTACCTAGCCGTCACACATCCCTGCAGACAGTGTTATCTAGCCGTCACACATCCCTGCAGACAGTGTTAACTAGCCGTCACACATCCCCGAAGACAGTGTTACCTAGCCGTCACACATCCCTGCAGACAGTGTTACCTAGCCGTCGCACATCCCTGCAGACAGTGTTACCTAGCCGTCGCACATCCCTGCAGACAGTGTTACCTAGCCGTCACACATCCATGCAGACAGTGTTATCTAGCCGTCTCACATCCCTGCAGACAGTGTTACCTAGCCGTCTCACATCCCTGCAGACAGTGTTACCTAGCCGTCACACATCCATGCAGACAGTGTTAACTAGCCGTCACACATCCCCGAAGACAGTGTTACCTAGCCGTCACACATCCCTGCAGACAGTGTTACCTAGCCGTCACACATCCATGCAGACAGTGTTATCTAGCCGTCACACATCCCTGCAGACAGTGTTACCTAGCCGTCACACATCCCTGCAGACAGTGTTAACTAGCCGTCACACATCCATGCAGACAGTGTTACCTAGCCGTCACACATCCCTGCAGACAGTGTTACCTAGCCGTCACACATCCCTGCAGACAGTGTTACCTAGCTGTCACACATCCCTGCAGACAGTGTTACCTAGCCGTCTCACATCCCTACAGACAGTGTTACCTAGCCGTCACACATCCCTGCAGACAGTGTTACCTAGCCGTCACACATCCCTGCAGACAGTGTTACCTAGCCGTCACACATCCCTGCAGACAGTGTTACCTAGCCGTCACACATCCCTGCAGACAGTGTTACCTAGCCGTCACACATCCCTGCAGACAGTGTTACCTAGCCGTCACACATCCCTGCAGACAGTGTTACCTAGCCGTCACACATCCCTGCAGACAGTGTTACTCTAGCCGTCACACATCCCTGCAGACAGTGTTACCTAGCCGTCACACATCCCTGCAGACAGTGTTACCTAGCCGTCACACATCCCTGCAGACAGTGTTACCTAGCCGTCACACATCCCTGCAGACAGTGTTACTCTAGCCGTCACACATCCCTGCAGACAGTGTTACCTAGCCGTCACACATCCCTGCAGACAGTGTTACCTAGCCGTCACACATCCCTGCAGACAGTGTTACCTAGCCGTCACACATCCCTGCAGACAGTGTTCCTTCTACCCACTAGCCCAGACAGCCCTGCTCCCTCTCTCTCTCTCTCTCTCTCTCTCTCTCTCTCTCTCTCTCTCTCTCTCTCTCTCTCTCTCTCTCTCTCTCTCTCTCTCTCTCTCTCTCTCTCTCTCTCTCTCTCTCTCTCTCTCTCTCTCTCTCTCTCTCTCTCTCTCTCTCTCCCTCTGCAGCCCTACCTCATTGCAGTGATGCCCAGGGCTCGGACTGCACGGCATCGTCTGGCATCTGACAACAGCCCCAAATCATCCACTCACCCCAAGGTTGCATGGCAGTGTTGTAATCCCTGATGGCAGCACTACTGAACTGTCTCTCTCTGTCTCTATGACGCCGGCTTTCTTAACTCTCTCTCTCTTTCTCTCGCTGCTGCTCTCTCTCCCGGCCTGTCTCACTATCGGAGCTCCTTTCTACTCTTGCGTTTGCTCTCTTGCTCTGCTGAGCTCTCCCTCTCCCTCTCCCTCTCTCTCTCTGTGCTCTCGCTCTCACTTTCTCTCTGCGCTGCCCGCCTCTCTCTCTCTCTCTCTCTCTCTCTCTCTCTCTCTCTCTCTCTCTCTCTCTCTCTCTCTC
Organism: Coregonus clupeaformis; assembly: GCF_020615455.1. NCBI lineage: Eukaryota > Metazoa > Chordata > Actinopteri > Salmoniformes > Salmonidae > Coregonus > Coregonus clupeaformis. The sequence continues at coordinate 23,867,054 of NC_059221.1, read as the reverse complement.
TCTCTCTCTCTCTCTCTCTGTCTCTGTCTCTCGCTCTCTCTCTCTGTCGCTCTCTCTATCGCTCTCTCTCTCTCTCTCTCTCTCTCTCTCTCTCTCTCTCTCTCTCTCTCTCTCTCTCTCTCTCTCTTCCCATCCCTCTCTTTCTCTCTCTCTGGGGTCCCTCCTGTATTGTGTGTCATTACTGAGCACACAGGAGATGTATGGGTTTCATCATCAAACACATCTACACCTTTTACATTATCATCCTTTGAGCTTTTCTGTTGTTCTGACTAAAGGATTACATTAGACAGGTCATTTAAGCAATAAGGCCCAAGGAGGTGTGGTATGTGGTCAACATACCATGGCTAAGGGCTGTTCTTAAGCACGACGCAACGCGGAGTACCTGGACACAGCCCTTAGCCGTGGTATATTGGCTATATATCACAAACCCCTGGGGTGCCTTATTGCTATTATAAACTGGTTACCAACGTAATTAGAACAGTACAAATAAATATTTGTCATACCCGTGGTATACGATCTGAAATACCACGGCTGTCAGCCAATCAGCATTCAGGGCTCGACTCACCCAGTTTATAAAATTCATTTTGGGACCACTTTAATGGACTCACTGTCATTACGGCGATGAATAGGATATCTAGAGTAATCAAACATAAGTATTCAGTGGTGGTGCTACTCTTGTTGCCCATCTCTCTTCATTTTCTAATTGTAAAAGTTTCAGCCAATGGGAATGCTGTGATGTACTATAGAAGCAGGTGCAGTCTGATAGATTGAGTAGGAGAGGACAGTGTCTACTGTAACTAAATGAACAGTGAAAACGGGTTCCTCCCTTACAGATAGCGACAACGCAGGCAATTAACAAGGCACAAAAAAGCACAAACAAACAGGAGGCAAACAAGCTAACTTCATACATCTACAACCTACCACAGCGTGAGGGTAGACGAACACTGAGCGGACTAATTCCCTTCTGAGATAGAAAAAAGCCTGTCCGAGACAAAAGAAAAGGAACCGTGTCAAATTGATCCTAACCCTAACCCTAACTGCCCTATCTAAAGGAACCGTGTCAAATTGACTGCCCTGTCTTTAATGAACTCTGCCCATTTACTCTCCGTATCGCAGTACATTAACAACTGACACCCAGCAAGTGTAGCAGTAAATTAAGTGTGTGTGTGTCTTTGTAAGACTGTGAATATGTGTGTGTGTGTGTGTGTGAGAGAGAGACAGAGAGAGAGAGAGAGAGAGAGAGCGAGAGAACTATAGAGTTCCCTTTGAAGTAGGCTACTTCAAGGGGAGTTGTGAGTGAGAAAGAGTGAGTGAGGAGAGAGAGAGAGAGAGAGAGAGAGAGAGAGAGAGAGAGAGAGAGAGAGAGAGAGAGAGAGAGAGAGAGAGAGAGAGAGAGAGTGAGAGAGAGAGGGCAATGGGGTTAATCTGCAGATTCCAGGAGTCCTGGCTGGTCCAATCAATAGGAAGACAAATGGGCTGAAGATTAATGCAGGGGTAATTGAGTGTTGGAATAATGGTTGGGTCTTCCGGTGTGACTAGGACTCTGTGGTCCCGCGCTGAGGAGTGGGGATTTAATGAACCCATGGCAATTTTTTCTCTCTCCAAAAAGTCATTTCCCAGGCAGGAAGTTTTTCCCCTGGGGCCAGGGGTTATATTACTGCTACTGCCACTGGGACACAGGCACCGCTCCTGTTGAGATGGCAGTCACGTGTCTCACTCCTCTGTATCTCAACATGCTAGAGATGACTAGCACACACACACGTCAGAGACATGTGGTCCTCTGTAGCTTAGTTAGTAGAACATGGCAAATGCAACGCCAGGATAGTGGGTTTGATTCCCGGGACCATCCATACCTTTAAAGAAAATATGCATGCATGACGAAGTTGCTTTGGATAAAAGCGTCTGCCATTTATTCATATCTTATGATGATAAAGACAGTAAAGCCCCAGTCTTGAACAGGATAGTGATGCTTTATCCCGCTAGTCTATTGGATTTCCCCAGTGTATCAAACCCCATGACAGAGGACCATTATGTAGGTATAGGTCCTATCACTTCACTAAGTCATCCAGTGTCTGACCCGGTATCACCAGGATATTCTATCATTCTTTCTCTCTGCACCTCACCCCACCAACCTCTCACCACACTGGTTATATACACCACACCACTGTGGTGCAGTTCCTACCAAAACATTGTTACATTTACATGTTAGTCATTTAGCAGACGCTCTTAACCAGAGCCACTTACAGTTAGTGAGTGCATACATTATTTTTTTATTTTTTTCATACTGGTCTGCCGTGGGAAACGAACCCACAACCCTGGCGTTGCAAACGCCACGCTCTACCAATTGAGCTACACGGGACTACGTATTAGTAGTGAACAAGGCTACCTCCTGGGGAATATAGTACAGGGTTTGATACACTGATAGCCTGGTATGACTGTGACAGCCTATCACATGTATTTGCATGAATAATCCACAGAGGTGATGGTAATGACAGTTAATCCACCTTCATTAGTGTCAATGCTGTCTGTCACAGTGTAATTGCATGGCTAGTAATTAATGATATCTTGGTCATAGTCTCCCGAGTGGCGCAGTGGTCTAAGGCACTGCATCGCAGTGCTAGCTGTGCCACTAGAGATCCTGGTTTGAATCAGGCTCTGTCATAGCTGGCCCCGACCGGGAGACCCATGGGGCGGCGCACAATTGGCCCAGGGTAGGGGAGGGAATGGCCGGCAGGGATGTAGCTCGGTTGGTAGAGCATGGTGTTTGCAACGCCAGGGTTGTGGGTTCGATTCCCACGGGGGGCCAGTATGAAAAAATATATAAAAATAATAATGTATGCACTCACTAACTGTAAATCGCTCTGGATAAGAGTGTCTGCTAAATGACTAAAATGTAAATAAATCTCTGCATGGCATCTGTATCAGTTGATGAGTTGTCCTGTCCTGGGTTGTGTTGATGTAATTGATGGTGTAGTGAAGGGCGATAAAGCCAAACTCGAACGAATTGCTTTTCAACGACCTTCAAATACTGTTATTCATCAAGAATGAGCTTCTAGTTAGAGACAGGATATGGCATTGCTGTTGTCTGTCACTGGGGACTAGTTTGTTAGCGATAAACATCTTTCCGCTGTGTTAATGTTTCTTTGTTTATTGTTCAGTCTCGATCCCTTGATGACGTTTCTAGACAAGAGATGAGGCAGTTTCCAGACCCAGAATCCAGTGAAGCAGAGTTGGTTGAGCTCATAGGTCAAGGCCTTTGTGACCCCTGTCCAACAGCGCACCAGTTCATCTGCATCTTTGGGTGTATTCGAGGTGCCCTCTAAACTGTGTGGGAGCTAGTTTGTTTCCTCGCTCTGGGGTCCTTGCCTCGTCTCACAGTGTGAACACAGCGATGATATAGTGCGAGCCGAGGGTCTGTCGAGGATTAAGCACTGAGCTTGATCCCTGTGTTAATGATTTGTAATGGCAGATATTGAGCAACAAGCCTGCACAGCTACAGCAATCACAGACAGGGAGCATTACTCTACCATGTCATCTTAGATACAGATGTAGGATCTTAATTGCCATAGCAAAATAATCCTGCAGCAACATTAATTAAACATTGAGTCTATAATGTTGCTTGATTGAGGCGGCAGGTAGCTTAGTGGTTAAGAGCGTTGTGCCAGTAACCGAAAGGTCGCTGGTTCTAATCCCCGAGCCCACTAGGTGAAAAATCTGTCGATGTGCCCTTGAGCAAGGCACTTAACCCTAATTGCTCCTGTAAGTCGCTCTGGATAAGAGCGTCTGCTAAATGACTAATTATTATTATTATTGATTGGTGATTAGGCTATTAGCTGGGCAAAAGTAAGCTACATGAAAAGTACAATACTGTTACTATAACCGTGTGTTAGTGCAGGTTTTCAGTGAAAGTATGTAAATCAAAAAGCTCAACTGCATTTCCTGCGGCACAGGAAATTCTTAGCAACAAAAGAGTGATCAAATTAAGATCCTACATCTGTAGCTGACAAATTTGTCTGTAGTTATCCCTCTGCGCCAAATCAGCTTACTGAGGCCCCGTGTCACCCTGATTATGGATTCAGGAAATCTCTGAATACCGCAAAAACATTTATCCACAACAAAGAAAACACACAAGTCAACTCTCTAATAACAAGCCTGCAAATATGTCTAGTGCTGCCAGAATACCTTATCTTAATAGCTAATAAACTCTAAGTTTTCAAGATTTCCCAGCATTTTGTACTCTCCCCTCCTCCTCCTCCCTCCCTCCCTCCTTCCCGGTTTCTTTCTGAAATAGATAAAACACTTACTCTATGGCAGTGAAAAGGTGACCCATGCCTGGATCCTACAATCGCTGGCCACTTGCCAGTGCACGCAATACATTTGCACATGAATGAAATGTGTGTAATTGTGAGAATGATTGCTACAACAACATCACCTTTGGTACAATCAAAGCGGTGAGAAAGACAGATTATTCTGGCAGTCTTTTTCTCCACATCGTTCCTCAGAAAAGAACATAACTCAAAGGAAAACTAAACAGTTCCTCAATGTAATGTCTTTTTTCATCCAGGAGAAACGGTTATTTCCCTCCTTTGTTCGGAGCAGGAATAAATAATGAGTCAGTGGTCTGCAGGCCTTATCTGGCTGGCTGCTCTCTGTCTGGCTGCTCTCTGTCTGGCTGCTCTCTGTCTGGCTGCTCTCTGTCTGGCTGCTCTCTGTCTTACTGCTCTCCGTCTGGCTGCTCTCCGTCTGGCTGCCCTCTGTCTGGCTGCTCTCTGTCTGGCTGCTCTCTTTCTGGCTGCTCTCTGTCTGGCTGCTCTCTGTCTGGCTGCTCTCTGTCTTACTGCTCTCTGTCTTACTGCTCTCTGTCTGGCTGCTCTCTGTCTGGCTGCTCTCTGTCTGGCTGCTCTCTGTCTTGGTGCTCTCTGTTCCGTCATAGTTTTATAGCAGCAGTTGCCAAATACCTCCGCTTGGCCCTCCTCCTCCTCCTCCTCCTCAGTCATCATCCTACTCCTCCTCTTCCTCCTCAGTCCTCCTCCTCCTCTTCCTCCTCAGTCCTTCTCCTCCTCCTCTTCCCCCTCCTCATGCCTCTACACCTGTCTTCTACATCTGTCCACTACACCTGTCTGCTGCCTCTACACCTGTCTGCTGCCTCTACACCTGTCTGCTGCCTCTACACCTGTCCTCTACACCTGTCTGCTGCCTCTACACCTGTCTGCTGCCTCTACACCTGTCCTCTAACCTGTCCTCTACACCTGTCTGCTGCCTCTACACCTGTCTGCTGCCTCTACACCTGTCTGCTGCCTCTACACCTGTCTGCTGCCTCTACACCTGTCCTCTACACCTGTCCTCTACACCTGTCCTCTACACCTGTCCTCTAACCTGTCCTTTACACCTGTCCTCTACACCTGTCCTCTACACCTGTCCTCTAACCTGTCCTCTACACCTGTCTGCTGCCTCTACACCTGTCTGCTGCCTCTACACCTGTCCTCTACACCTGTCTGCTGCCTCTACACCTGTCTGCTGCCTCTACACCTGTCTGCTGCCTCTACACCTGTCTGCTGCCTCTACACCTGTCTGCTGCCTCTACACCTGTCTTCTACATCTGTCCGCTACACCTCTCTTCAACACCTGTCCTCTACACCTGTCCTCTACACCCGTCTGCTGCCTCTACACCTGTCTGCTGCCTCTACACCTGTCTGCTGCCTCTACACCTGTCTGCTGCCTCTACACCTGTCTGCTGCCTCTACACCTGTCTGATGCCTCTACACCTGTCCTCTAACCTGTCCTCTACACCTGTCTGATGCCTCTACACCTGTCCTCTAACCTGTCCTCTACACCTGTCTGCTTCCCCAACACTTAACTGTCATCATCTGGTGCTGAAATGTTTTGGTACCCTTCCCCAGATCTGTGCCTCGACACAATTCTGTGTCGGAGCTCTATGGACAATTCCTTCGACCTTGTGGCTTGGTTTTTGCGCTGACATGCACTGTCAACTGTGGGACCTTATATAGACAGGTGTGAGCCTTTCCAAATCATGTCCAATCAGTTATATTTACCACAGGTGGACTCCAATCAAGTTGTAGAAACATCTCAAGGATGATCAATGGAAACAGGATACACCTGAGCTCAATTTCGAGTCTCATAGCAAAGGGTCTGAATACTTATGTAAATAAGGTATTTCTGTTATTTATTTGATATACATTTGCTAAAATTTCTAAAAACCTGTTTTCACGTTGTCATTATCGGGTATTGTGTGTAGATTGATGAGGAAACAAATGGATTTAATCAATTTTAGAATAAGGCTGTAACGTAACAAAATGTGAAAATATCAAGGGGGTCTGAAAACTTTCCGAATGCACTGTACATGGAGTCATCAGCCTGTTGATCAATATTAAGTCTCTTTACTCTGGGGTGAACGTTTCTGGAGAGGAAGCTCACTGCATGTAAGAATATTCTAATAAAACTAATCTCTGGTGAACGGAGGGATTCAGAACCACACACTCACATGCTAATATTTGTATTTGGGCCCTATGGGAGGCCACACCGCTTTCATATTCCTTTTCTACTTGGCCTCTCTCAAACCCTCAGCAGCACTGTCTCATCTCAATGCAGAGAATATTAATGGGATAGACTAGAGAGGGGGAGAGAGGGAAAAAAAGAGAGAGAGAGAGAGAGAGAGAGAGAGAGAGAGAGAGAGAGAGAGAGAGAGAGAGAGAGAGAGAGAGAGAGAGAAATATGAGCAGGGAGAGGTGACCATAGAGAAGAGTCCCCTCAGCCAGCTGGTCCTGAGGCTCAATTCACTAACCCCTACCAACCCAAGAAAGCCTCAGGACAGTACTCAGGAAAACTGGCCCAACCAAATCATCCCAATGAAAAAATAAAAATATATCAACTATCGGAAAGAAACCACAAAAAATCTAAGTGAACTTCAATGCTTTTTGGCTCTAAACAGACAGTACATGGTGGCAGACTATCTGACCATTGTGACTGATAGAAAACTGAGGAAAATACTAACTATGTACAGACTCAGTGAACACAGCCTGGCCATAGAGACGATCATCACAGGCAAACCTGGCTGCCCAGAGAGGACAGGCTGGGCTCATTCTGCCTCAGGGAGATAGAGACTGTGACAGATATTCTGACATAAGAAATACATTCTTCCCCAAAATTATAAAACAACACAAAGAATTTGAAGATAACTTAAATACATACTTGATCAAAAAACTAAATGCTGTGTTTTATCACCCAAATGTGTGGCCTCCTGCTTGAAGGACAGCCAGGGAGATATAGTGGGATTATTCATATTATTTTTTATTATTTCCCTTATCTTACACAGACCCACAAATAATTAGAAAAACAAATCCAATTTTGATAAACTCCCATATCTATTGGGTGAAAAACCACAGTGTGCCATCACAGCAGCAAGATTTGTGACCTGTTGCCACGAGAAAAGGGCAACCAGTGAAGAACAAACACCATTGTAAATATAACCCATATATAACCCGTAATTTAACTATTTGCACATTGTTACAACACTATATATATATACATAATATGACATTTGAAATGTCTTTATTCTTTTGGAACTTCTGAGTGTAATGTTTACTGTTAATATTTATTGTTTATTTCACTTTTGTTTACTATCTACTTCACTTGCTTTGGCAATGTTAACATATGTTTCCCATGTCAATAAAGCCCTTAAATTGAATTGAGAGATAGAGAGAGAGAATGTGAAGAATAGAGAATACAGGTTTTCTTTGTATACCAAGGAGCTGAATGTATTCATTGCATTTAGGATGATAAAAATGCCATTATGCAAGAGAAGGACAGAGGGAGGGAAAGGGAGGTTGCTGCCTTTTAGATCTAAGGGCTGTCCAGATTGCTTGGGGGAGTGGTGTGTGTTTGGGGGAGTGGTGTGTGTTTTTTTTGGGGGGTTTGGGTGAGTGGTGTGTGTTTTGGGGGGGTGTGTTTGGGGGAGTGGTGTGTGTTTGGGGGGTGTTTGGGGAGTGGTGTGTGTTTTGGGGTGGGGGGTGTTTGGGTGAGTGGTGTGTGTTTTGGGGGGGGTGTTTGGGGGAGTGGTGTGTGTTTTGGGGGTGTTTGGGGGAGTGGTGTGTGTTTTGGGGGTGGGGGTGTTTGGGGGAGTGGTGTGTGTTTTGGGGGTGTTTGGGGGAGTGGTGTGTGTTTTGGGGTGTTTGGGGAGTGGTGTGTGTTTCGAGGGGGGTTTGGGGAGTGGTGTGTGTTTCGGGGGGTGTTTGGGGGAGTTGTGTGTGTTTCGGGGGTGTTTGGGGGAGTGGTGTGTGTTTCGGGTGTTTGGGGGAGTTGTGTGTGTTTCGGGGGAGGGTTTGGGGAGTGGTGTGTGTTTCGGGGGGTGTGACAAAATAGACGAGACGCAAATATAATCAGGCGACGGACACCAAGCTAATGTGACTGACGCGAACACGCCTAGCCATTCATCTGTTTTCTTGCCGCGGCTGCTTTCTTACAGCAATATCGTTATATTATTTATATCATTTCCCAATGTCTGAATCCATTAGCTGTGCCTGGGGTTCTTCTGGGTGAATGTTGCTTCCACTTTCTGCATACAGTTCCAGTGGGAATATGTACACTGGCTTGGGTTCCTTTCAATTTACCAACAAAAAAAGGCATTCAAATTCAAATCGAGTCATGACAAGCCACTTTGGTTAACAATTCTGTTTTGGGGGTTCTGGTAGGATAGGAGGGGGTCTGGGGGATATATAATGAAAAAGAGTGAGAGTGAAGGCTGGACGTGCCCCTGCTAGTGTATAATGTGCAGGGTCATCCATTCAGCTTCACTCAGGCAGCAAGGCCTCAACCCCCTTTAAGACTGTGCAGTTTGTGCTCATGTAAACATACATCAAATCATCTATATCCTGCTAAGTTAAACACCAGATGACGTACACTACCAGTCAAAAGTTTGGACACACCTACTCATTCAAGTGTTTTTCTTTATTTGTACTATTTTCTACATTGTACAATAGTAGTGAAGACATCAAAACCATGAAATAACACATATGGAATCATGTAGTATCCAAAAAAGTGTTAAACAAATTATATTTGAGATTCTTCAAAGTAGCCACCTTTGCCTTGATGACAGCTTTGCATGCGCTTGGCATTCTCTCAACCAGCTTCATGAGGTAGTCACCTGGAATGCATTTCAATTAACAGGTGTGCCTTTTAGAAGTTCATTTGTGGAATTTATTTCCTTCTTAATGCGTTTAAGCCAATCAGTTGTGTTGTGACAAGGTAGGGAGGGTATACAGAAGATAGCCCTATTCGGTAAAAGACCAAGTCCATATTATGGCAAGAACAGCTCAAATAACCAAATAAAAATTACAGTCCATCTTTACTTTAAGACATGAAGGTCAGTTAACACGGAATATTTCAAGAACTTTGAAAGTTTCTTCAAGTTTAGTTGTAAAAACCATCAAGCGCTATGATGAAACTGGCTCTCATGAGGACCGCCACAGGAAAGGAAGACCCAGAGTTACCTCTGCTGCAGAGAATAAGTTCATTAGACTTACCAGCCTCAGAAATTGCAGCCCAAATAAATGCTTCACAGAGTTGAAGTAACAGACACATCTCAACATCAACTGTTCAGATGGGACTGTGTGAATCAGGCCTTCATGGTCGAATTGCTGCAAAGAAACCACTACTAAAGGACACCAATAAGAAGAAGACACTTGCTTGGGCCAAGAAACACGAGCAATAGACATTAGACTGGTGGAAATATGTCCTTTGGTCTGGAGTCCAAATTTGAGATTTTTTGGTTCCAACCGGCGTGTCTTTGTGAGACGCGGTGTGGGTGAACGGATGATCTCTGCATGTGTAGTTCCCACCGTGAAGCATGGAGGAGGAGGTGTTATGGTGTGGGGGTGCTTTGCTGGTGACACTGTCTGTGATTTATTTAGAATTCAAGGCACACTTAACTAGCATGGCTACCCCAGCATTCTGCAGCGATACGCCATCCCATCTGGTTTGGGTTTAGTGGGACTATCATTTGTTATTGATGGTGATTAACATATCTATTCTAACGGTGCTAAGATCTATCAACCCTTATTATTGATGGTGATTAACATATCTATTCTAATGGTGCTAAGATCTATCAACCCTTGCTATTGAAAGACTGTCACGGCAACTATTATTATGTTCATTGAGATAAACTCTCATTCTCTGGGATGGATAAAACAGAAATTGAGCTAAATACAGTGGGTCATAACCAGCGCAGCAGGGGACATTCTGTATGCTATAGTGTGTGTGTGTGTGTGTGTGTGTGTGTGTGTGTGTGTGTGTGTGTCTGCATACCATTACATGTGTGAGTGATGTGCTGTCAAAGCAAGATATGTATGCTGTCCATCCACATTATTTCCAATGAAATCAACAATGAGTTGATGTGTCCCCATTCTGTCAATGTACAGAATAGAGTGGTTAGAAACAGGATGGAGGATGGAAAGTAACTTGGAGGTTAAGCTCTGGCAACGTCTGTGGTTATTTTCTGCCCTCCAATCCAATCCAACCACATCCTACGTCCCATCCCAGGCCCCTATTTATCTTTCACCTAGTTGACTGTGCTCAGTGAGAAAAAGTTGGAAACAGAGACATTCCTAGTGGGTGACCCGGCTCGGCTCGGCTTCTCTCTCTCTCTCTCTCTCTCTCTCTTTCTCTTTTTTTTTCTCTCTCTCTCTCTCTCTCTCTCTCTCTCTCTCTCTCTCTCTCTCTCTCTCTCTCTCTCTCTCTCTCTCTCTCTCTCTCTCTCTCTCTCTCTCTCTCTCTCTCTCTCTCTCTCTCTCTCTCTCTCTCTCTCTCTCTCTCTCTCTCTCTCTCTCTCTCTCTCTCTCTCTCTCTCTCTCTCTCTCTCTCTCTCTCTCTCTCTCTCTCTCACATACAGTTGAAGTCGGAAGTTTACATACACTTAGGTTGGAGTCATTAAAACTCGTTTTTCAACCACTCCACAAATGTCTTGTTAACAAACTATAGTTTTGGCAAGTTGGGTAGGACATCTACTTCGTGCATGACACAAGTAATATTTCCAACAATTGTTTACAGACAGATTATTTCACTTATCATTCACTGTATCACAATTCCAGTGGGTCAGCAGTTTACATACACTAAGTTGACTGTGCCTTTAAACAGCTTGGAAAATTCCAGAAAATGATGTCATGGCTTTAGAAGCTTCTGATAGGCTAATTGACATCATTTGAGTCAATTGGAGGTGTACATGTGGATGTATTTCAAGGCCTACCTTCAAACTCAGTGCCTCTTTGCTTGACATCATGGGAAAATCAAATGAAATCAGCCAAGACCTCAGAAATAAAATGGTAGACCTCCACAAGTCTGGTTCATCCTTGGGAGCAATTTCCAAACGCCTGAAGGTACCACGTTCATCTGTACAAACAATAGTACGCAAGTAGAAACACCATGGGACCACACAGCCGTCATACCGCTCAGGAAGGAGACGCGTTCTGTCTCCTAGAGATGAACGTTCTTTGGTGTGAAAAGTGCAAATCAATCCCAGAACAACAGCAAAGGACCTTGTGAAGATGATGGAGGAAACTGGTACAAAAGTATCTACAGTGGGGAAAAAAAGTATTTAGTCAGCCACCAATTGTGCAAGTTCTCCCACTTAAAAAGATGAGAGAGGCCTGTAATTGTCATCATATGTACACGTCAACTATGACAGACAAAATGAGATTTTTTTTCTCCAGAAAATCACATTGTAGGATTTTTAATGAATTTATTTGCACAAATTATGGTGGAAAATAAGTATTTGGTCAATAACAAAAGTTTCTCAATACTTTGTTATATACCCTTTGTTGGCATTGACACAGGTCAAATGTTTTCTGTAAGTCTTCACAAGGTTTTCACACACTGTTGCTGGTATTTTGGCCCATTCCTCCATGCAGATCTCCTCTAGAGCAGTGATGCTTTGGGGCTGTCGCTGGGCAACACGGACTTTCAACTCCCTCCAAAGATTTTCTATGGGGTTGAGATCTGGAGACTGGCTAGGCCACTCCAGGACCTTGAAATGCTTCTTACGAAGCCACTCCTTCGTTGCCCGGGTGGTGTGTTTGGGATCATTGTCATGCTGAAAGACCCAGCCACGTTTTATCTTCAATGCCCTTGCTGATGGAAGGAGGTTTTCAGTCAAAATCTCACGATACATGGCCCCATTCATTCTTTCCTTTACACGGATCAGTCGTCCTGGTCCCTTTGCAGAAAAACAGCCCCAAAGCATGATGTTTCCACCCCCATGCTTCACAGTAGGTATGGTGTTCTTTGGATGCAACTCAGCATTCTTTGTCCTCTAAACATGACGAGTTTAGTTTTTACCAAAAAGTTATATTTTGGTTTCATCTGACCATATGACATTCTCCCAATCCTCTTCTGGATCATCCAAATGCACTCTAGCAAACTTCAGACGGGCCTGGACATGTACTGGCTTAAGCAGGGGGACACATCTTGGCACTGCAGGATTTGAGTCCCTGGCGGCGTAGTGTGTTACTGATGGTAGGTTTTGTTACTTTGGTCCCAGCTCTCTGCAGGTCATTCACTAGGTCCCCCCGTGTGGTTCTGGGATTTTTGCTCACCGTTCTTGTGATCATTTTGACCCAACGGGGTGAGATCTTGCGTGGAGCCCCAGATCGAGGGAGATTATCAGTGGTCTTGTATGTCTTCCATTTCCTAATAATTGCTCCCACAGTTGATTTCTTCAAACCAAGCTGCTTACCTATTCCAGATTCAGTCTTCCCAGCCTGGTGCAGGTCTACAATTTTGTTTCTGGAGTCCTTTGACAGCTCTTTGGTCTTGGCCATAGTGGAGTTTGGAGTGTGACTGTTTGAGGTTGTGGACAGGTGTCTTTTATACTGATAACATGTTTAAACAGGTGCCATTAATACAGGTAACGAGTGGAGGACAGAGGAGCCTCTTAAAGAAGAAGTTACAGGTCTGTGAGAGCCAGAAATCTTGCTTGTTTGTAGGTGACCAAATACTTATTTTCCACCATAATTTGCAAATAAATTCATAAAAGATCCTACAATGTGATTTTCTGGAAAAAATATTCTCAATTTGTCTGTCATAGTTGACGTGTACCTATGATGAAAATTACAGGCCTCTCTCATCTTTTTAAGTGGGAGAACTTGCACAATTGGTGGCTGACTAATTACTTTTTTTCCCCACTGTATATCCACATTAAAACAAGTCCTATATTGACATAACCTGAAAGGCCGCTCAGCAAGGAAGAAGCCACTGCTCCAAAACCGCCATAGAAAAGCCAGACTACGGTTTGCAACTGCACATGGGGACAAAGATCGTACTTTTTGGAGAAACGTCCTCTGGTCTGATGAAACAAAAATAGAACTGTTTGGCCATAATGACCATCGTTATGTTTAGAGGAAAAAGGGGAAGGCTTGCAAGCCAAATAACACCATCCCAACCGTGAAGCACGGGGGTATTGAAGCATCATCTCAAGACATCAGTCAGGAAGTTAAAGCTTGGTCGCAAATGGTTCTTCCAAATGGACATTGACCCCAATCATACTTCCAAAGTTGTGGCAAAATGGCTTAAGGACAACAAAGTCAAGGTATTGGAGTGGCCATCACAAAGCCCTGACCTCAATCCTATAGAAAATGTGTGGGCAGAACTGAAAAAGCGTCTGCGAGCAAGGAGGCCAACAAACCTGACTCAGTTACATCAGCTCTGTCAGGAGGAATGGCCCAAAATTCACCCAATTTATTGTGGGAAGCTTGTGGAAGGCTACCCGAAATGTTTGACCCAAGTTAAACAATTTAAAGGCAATGCTACCAAATACTAATTGAGTGTATGTAAACTTCTGACCCACGGGGAATGTGATAAAATAAATAAAAGCTGAAATAAATAATTCTCTCTACTATTATTCTGACATTTCACATTCTTAAAATAAAGTGGTGATCCTAACTGACCTAAAACAGGTCATTTTTACTAGGATTAAATGTCAGGAATTGTGAAATATTGAGTTTAAATGTATTTGGCTAAGGTGTATGTAAACTTCTGACTTCAACTGTACATACATACATACATGCATACAGAGACAGACAGAGGCCTCCGTGCCAGAACAATGTCATAGGCTAATATGATTAAGCTTCGAACAGGCAGGTATAACCTGGGCACTGATTGACTTGACTTGATAGGAATAAACAAGTCATTGTCCCTTTCTAGCTGTCTTCCTCTCACTGTGTTTCTCTACCACTGGTTCCAGGCATGGCTCTCTGATCATGAGGTGAGTCAGTTTCCTGTAAAGCCTCCAGAGACGGACCAGTCATCCCAGATGACCATCACTCATAGTAACACCATAGCAACACCATAGCAACACCACAGCTTTACAGCAATGTGGCATGAAGAGACCGGAGAATGAGAGTTACATACAGACTTATATATCCACACAGATCAAGGCAAGATGAACAGGAAAGGACTCACATAGTCTGCTTATACAGCACATGCATTATAGATGCAACATACGTTTGCCGTGTATATAATCTGTCTCTTCTCATGTATCTCTGCTTGATCACATCTAATCTATCTCTCTCCTTCTGAAGAGCCACTCGATAGGACAGCCTCCTGCTACCCCGGTACAGGAAACAGAGAGCAACAACCAAGGGCTCTCTGTCTATCTCTCTGTACGTCTGTGAACTCCAAGCTCAAATCTCTCTCTCTGCAGGTACTCCTGAGATTAAATGGAAACTCCAATTCACACTGTCACTGTGCAATCACCAGGCAAGGTATTGACATGCACGCACGCACACAACGTGCACGCACACGCACATTCACACACACACACACATAGTCAGGACTGCGGCAGCAACAATCAATTAATAAAAATGTATCAGTCAGATTGGATTTCCAGCTCCCACACAGTGAAGAGTAGAGACAGGAGAGGTCTGTCAGCTCATGTTAAACACGATTTGCTGAAGCGTAGTGTTTGGCACAGAGTAGAATGCCCTGCTAGATTTCCCATAGGCTAAAGCTGCCGCCATGTCTGCTGGCTTGGCTTGAAAACAGCTGTTACTTTCTTCAGCACAAACTTGGGTTTTATGTAAGTGAAAGTTGCCCTGAAGTGGGAACGTGCTGTTTGTAGGAATCTCATATGGGTTAGTGCTGTAGGAATCTCATATGGGTTAGTGCTGTAGGAATCTCATATGGGTTAGTGCTGTAGGATTCTCATATGGGTTAGTGCTGTAGGAATCTCATATGGGTTAGTGCTGTAGGATTCTCATATGGGTTAGTGCTGTAGAAATCTCATATGGGTGAGTGCTGTAGAAATCTCATATGGGTTAATGCTGTAGGAATAGGAATCTCATATGGGTTAGTGCTGTAGGAATCTCATATGGGTTAGTGCTGTAGGAATCTCATATGGGTTAGTGCTGTAGGAATCTCATATGGGTTAGTGCTGTAGGAATAGGAATCTCATATGGGTTAGTGCTGTAGGAATCTCATATGGGTTAGTGCTGTAGGAATCCCATATGGCTAGTGCTGTAGGAATCTCATATGGGGGAAGTGCTGTATGAATCTCATATGGGTTAGTGCTGTATGAATCTCATATGGGTTAGTGCTGTAGGAATCTCATATGGGTTAGTGCTGTAGGAATCTCATATGGGTTAGTGCTGTAGGAATCTCATATGAGTTAGTGCTGTAGGAATCTCATATGGGTTAGTGATGTAGGAATCTCATATGGGGAAGTGCTGTAGGAATCTCATATGGGGAAGTGCTGTAGGAATCTCATATGGGGAAGTGCTGTAGGAATCTCATATGGGTTAGTGCTGTAGGAATCTCATAAGGGTTAGTGCTGTAGGAATCTCATATGGGTTAGTGCTGTAGGAATCTCATATGGGTTAGTGCTGTAGGAATCTCATAAGGGTTAGTGCTGTAGGAATCTCATATGGGTTAGTGCTGTAGGAATCTCATATGGGTTAGTGCTGTAGGAATCTCATATGGCTAGTGCTGTAGGAATCTCATATGGGGAAGTGCTGTAGGAATCTCATATGGGGAAGTGCTGTAGGAATCTCATATGGGTTAGTGCTGTAGGAATCTCATATGGGTTAGTGCTGTAGGAATCTCATATGGGTTAGTGCTGTAGGAATCTCATATGGGTTAGTGCTGTAGGAATCTCATATGGGTTAGTGCTGTAGGAATCTCATATGGGTTAGTGCTGTAGGAATCTCATATGGGTTAGTGCTGTAGGGAAAGACTAGGCTACTGAATGTCCCAATATCTTTCTCTCCCTTTCTCCCTCCTTCCTTCTTGCCCTCGCTCCTCCTCTCTCTCTCTCTCTCTCTCTCTCTCTCTCTCTCTCTCTCTCTCTCTCTCTCTCTCTCTCTCTCTCTCTCTCTCTCTCTCTCTCTCTCTCTCATCTGGGTAGGGTTCTGTAGTGAGATGTGAAAGTTTAGGCTGGTTGACAGATCATTAGTTCCACAAACACACACACACACACATGTGCACATACAGACACAAACATGAATGCACGCATAAACAGACAAATGCACATACAGTACATACACTCTTAGAAAAAATTGTTCCAAAAGGGGTCTTCGCTTTCCGCATAAGAGCACCCTTTTTCGTTCCAGGTAGAACCTAGAACCCTTTTGCGTTCCATGTAGAAACCTATGTGGAAAGGGTCCTACATGGATCCCGAAAGGGTTCTAACTGGAACCAACAGTGTTCTACCTGGAACCAAAAAGGGTTCTTTAAAGGGTTCTCCTATGGGGACAGCTGAAGAACCCATTTAGGTTCGTGAGAGAAACTTTTTTTCTTAGAGTGTACACACACACACACACACAGACACAAACATGAATGCATGCACTAATACACATTTGCAAGTACACACACAAACACACACAGGCACCCACGCACAAACACACACGCACGCACATACGCCGCACCACACACACACACACACACACACACACGTGTACACACACACAAATACACACGAACGCATGCCTTATCTCTGTGGTCAGTTGACATTCTCTCACCAACTGAATTGTAAATGTGAGAACAAGAATGTTTTTCATCAAACATGCAATTCCATTCGTTCCGTTGCAGCCATTATTATCATCCGTACTCCCCTCAGCAGCCTCCCCTGGTGTGTGTTCTTCTCATCTGACAGACAGCTCATATAGCTCTGCTCTCTCCTCTTCTCATTGAACCTACACTAATACCTTACTGTCTCTATGGACAACAGGGGTTACACTAATACCTTACTGTCTCTATGGACAACAGGGGTTACACTAATACCTTACTGTCTCTATGGACAACAGGGGTTACACTAATACCTTACTGTCTCTAAGGACAACAGGGGTTACACTAATACTTTACTGTCTCTATGGACAACAGGGGTTACACTAATACCTTACTGTCTCTATGGACAACAGGGGTTACACTAATACCTTACTGTCTCTATTGACAACAGGGGTTACACTAATACCTTACTGTCTCTATGGACAACAGGGGTTACACTAATACCTCACTGTCTCTATGGACAACAGGGGTTACACTAATACCTTACTGTCTCTATGGACAACAGGGGTTACACTAATACCTTACTGTCTCTATGGACAACAGGGGTTACACTAATATCTTACTGTCTCTATTGACAACAGGGGTTACACTAATACCTTACTGTCTCTATGGACAACAGGGGTTACACTAATACCTTACTGTCTCTATGGACAACAGGGGTTACACTAATACCTTACTGTCTCTATTGACAACAGGGGTTACACTAATACCTTACTGTCTCTATGGACAACAGGGGTTACACTAATACCTTACTGTCTCTATGGACAACAGGGGTTACACTAATACCTCACTGTCTCTATTGACAACAGGGGTTACACTAATAACTTACTGTCTCTATGGACAACAGGGGTTACACTAATACCTCACTGTCTCTATGGACAACAGGGGTTACACTAATACCTTACTGTCTCTATGGACAACAGGGGTTACACTAATACCTTACTGTCTCTATGGACAACAGGGGTTACACTAATACCTTACTGTCTCTATGGACAACAGGGGTTACACTAATACCTTACTGTCTCTATGGACAACAGGGGTTACACTAATACCTTACTGTCTCTATGGACAACAGGGGTTACACTAATACCTTACTGTCTCTATGGACAACAGGGGTTACACTAATACCTTACTGTCTCTATGGACAACAGGGGTTACACTAATACCTTACTGTCTCTATGGACAACAGGGGTTACACTAATACCTTACTGTCTCTATTGACAACAGGGGTTACACTAATACCTTACTGTCTCTATGGACAACAGGGGTTACACTAATACCTTACTGTCTCTATGGACAACAGGGGTTACACTAATACCTTACTGTCTCTATTGACAACAGGGGTTACACTAATACCTTACTGTCTCTATGGACAACAGGGGTTACACTAATACCTTACTGTCTCTATGGACAACAGGGGTTAAACTAATACCTCACTGTCTCTATTGACAACAGGGGTTACACTAATAACTTACTGTCTCTATGGACAACAGGGGTTACACTAATACCTCACTGTCTCTATGGACAACAGGGGTTAAACTAATACCTTACTGTCTCTATGGACAACAGGGGTTACACTAATACCTTACTGTCTCTATGGACAACAGGGGTTACACTAATACCTTACTGTCTCTATGGACAACAGGGGTTACACTAATACCTTACTGTCTCTATGGACAACAGGGGTTACACTAATACCTTACTGTCTCTATGGACAACAGGGGTTACACTAATACCTTACTGTCTCTATGGACAACAGGGGTTACACTAATACCTTACTGTCTCTATGGACAACAGGGGTTACACTAATACCTTACTGTCTCTATGGACAACAGGGGTTACACTAATACCTTACTGTCTCTATGGACAACAGGGGTTACACTAATACCTTACTGTCTCTATGGACAACAGGGGTTACACTAATACCTTACTGTCTCTATGGACAACAGGGGTTACACTAATACCTTACTGTCTCTATGGACAACAGGGGTTACACTAATACCTTACTGTCTCTATGGACAACAGGGGTTACACTAATACCTTACTGTCTCTATGGACAACAGGGGTTACACTAATACCTTACTGTCTCTATGGACAACAGGGGTTACACTAATACTTTACTGTCTCTATGGACAACAGGGGTTACACTAATACCTTACTGTCTCTATGGACAACAGGGGGTTACACTAATACCTTACTGTCTCTATTGACAACAGGGGGTTACACTAATACCTTACTGTCTCTATGGACAACAGGGGTTACACTAATACCTCACTGTCTCTATGGACAACAGGGGTTACACTAATACCTTACTGTCTCTATGGACAACAGGGGTTACACTAATACCTTACTGTCTCTATGGACAACAGGGGGTTACACTAATACCTTACTGTCTCTATTGACAACAGGGGTTACACTAATACCTTACTGTCTCTATGGACAACAGGGGTTACACTAATACCTTACTGTCTCTATGGACAACAGGGGTTACACTAATACCTTACTGTCTCTATTGACAACAGGGGTTACACTAATACCTTACTGTCTCTATGGACAACAGGGGTTACACTAATACCTTACTGTCTCTATGGACAACAGGGGTTACACTAATACCTCACTGTCTCTATTGACAACAGGGGTTACACTAAGAACTTACTGTCTCTATGGACAACAGGGGTTACACTAATACCTCACTGTCTCTATGGACAACAGGGGTTACACTAATACCTTACTGTCTCTATGGACAACAGGGGTTACACTAATACCTTACTGTCTCTATGGACAACAGGGGTTACACTAATACCTTACTGTCTCTATGGACAACAGGGGTTACACTAATACCTTACTGTCTCTATGGACAACAGGGGGTTACACTAATACCTTACTGTCTCTATGGACAACAGGGGGTTACACTAATACCTTACTGTCTCTATGGACAACAGGGGTTACACTAATACCTTACTGTCTCTATGGACAACAGGGGTTACACTAATACCTTACTGTCTCTATGGACAACAGGGGTTACACTAATACCTTACTGTCTCTATGGACAACAGGGGTTACACTAATACCTTACTGTCTCTATTGACAACAGGGGTTACACTAATACCTTACTGTCTCTATGGACAACAGGGGTTACACTAATACCTTACTGTCTCTATGGACAACAGGGGTTACACTAATACCTCACTGTCTCTATTGACAACAGGGGTTACACTAATAACTTACTGTCTCTATGGACAACAGGGGTTACACTAATACCTCACTGTCTCTATGGACAACAGGGGTTACACTAATACCTTACTGTCTCTATGGACAACAGGGGTTACACTAATACCTTACTGTCTCTATGGACAACAGGGGTTACACTAATACCTTACTGTCTCTATGGACAACAGGGGTTACACTAATACCTTACTGTCTCTATGGACAACAGGGGTTACACTAATACCTCACTGTCTCTATTGACAACAGGGGTTACACTAATACCTCACTGTCTCTATGGACAACAGGGGTTACACTAATACCTTACTGTCTCTATGGACAACAGGGGTTACACTAATACCTTACTGTCTCTATTGACAACAGGGGTTACACTAATACCTTACTGTCTCTATTGACAACAGGGGTTACACTAATACCTTACTGTCTCTATGGACAACATGGGTTACACTAATACCTTACTGTCTCTATGGACAACAGGGGTTACACTAATACCTTACTGTCTCTATGGACAACAGGGGTTACACTAATACCTCACTGTCTCTATTGACAACAGGGGTTACACTAATAACTTACTGTCTCTATGGACAACAGGGGTTACACTAATACCTTACTGTCTCTATGGACAACAGGGGTTACACTAATACCTTACTGTCTCTATTGACAACAGTGGTTACACTCATACCTTACTGTCTCTATTGACAACAGGGGTTACACTAATACCTTACTGTCTCTATGGACAACAGGGGTTACACTTATCCACCTCGTCCTCATACGTCTCCCGAGTGGCACAGTGGTCTAAGGCAGTGCTAACTGTTCCACTAGAGATCCTGGTTCGAATCCAGGCTCTGCTGTAGCCGGCCGCAACCGGGAGACCAATGGGGCGGCGCACAATTGGCCCAGCGTCGTCCAGGGTAGGGGAGGGAATGGCCGGCAGGGAGGTAGCTCAGTTGGTAGAGCATGGTGTTTGCAACGCCAGGGTTGTGGGTTCGATTCCCACGGGGGGCCAGTATGAAAAAAATAAAAATAAAGAATAATGTATGCACTAACTGTAAGTCGCTCTGGATAAGAGCGTCTGCTAAATGACGTAAATGTAAAATGTAAAAATACAACGATGCCCCCTGTGTTCTGTACTGTCTCTCTATATACAGTGGGGAGAACAAGTACACTGCCGATTTTGCAGGTTTTCCTACTTACAAAGCATGTAGAGGTCTGTAATTTTTATCATAAGTACACTTCAACTGTGAGAGACGGAATCAAAAATCCAGAAAATCACATTGTATGATTTTTAAGTAATTAATTAGCATTTTATTGCATGACATAAGTATTTGATACATCAGAAAAGCAGAACTTAATATTTGGCACAGAAACCTTTGTTTGCAATTACAGAGATCATACGTTTCCTGTAGGTCTTTACCAGGTGTGCACACACTGCAGCAGGGCTTTTGGCCCACTCCTCCATACAGACCTTCTCCAGATCCTTCAGGTTTCGGGGCTGTTGCTGGGCAATACGGACTTTCAGCTCCCTCCAAAGATTTTCTATTGGGTTCAGGTCTGGAGACTGGCTAGGCCACTCCAGTACCTTGAGATGCTTCTTACGGAGCCACTCCTTAGTTGCCCTGGCTGTGTGTTTCGGGTCGTTGTCATGCTGGAAGACCCAGCCACGACCCATCTTCAATGCTCTTACTGAGGGAAGGAGGTTGTTGGCCAAGATCTCGCGATACATGGCACCATCCATCCTCCCCTCAATACGGTGCAGTCGTCATGTCCCCTTTGCAGAAATGCATCCCCAAAGAATGATGTTTCCACCTCCATGCTTCACGGTTGGGATGGTGTTCTTGGGGTTGTACTCATCCTTCTTCTTCCTCCAAACACGGCGAGTGGAGTTTAGACCAAAAAGCTCTATTTTTGTCTCATCAGACCACATGACCTTCTCCCATTCCTCCTCTGGATCATCCAGATGGTCATTGGCAAACTTCAGATGGGCCTGGACATGCGCTGGCTTGAACAGGGGGACCTTGCGTGCGCTGCAGTATTTTAATCCATGATGGCGTAGTGTGTTACTAATGGTTTTCTTTGAGACTGTGATCCCAGCTCTCTTCAGGGCATTGACCAGGTCCTGCCGTGTAGTTCTGGGCTGATCCCTCACCTTCCTCATGATCATTGATGCCCCACGAGGTGAGATGTTGCATGGAGCCCCAGACCGAGGGTGATTGACCGTCATCTTGAACTTCTTCCATTTTCTAACAATTGCGCCAACAGTTGTTGCCTTCTCACCAAGCTGCTTGCCTATTGTCCTGTAGCCCATCCAGCCTTGTGCAGGTCTACAATTTTATCCCTGATATCCTTACACAGCTCTCTGGTCTTGGCCATTGTGGAGAGGTTGGAGTCTGTTTGATTGAGTGTGTGGACAGGTGTCTTTTATACAGGTAACGAGTTCAAACATGTGCTCAGCTCTAATATTGCAGATAGATTGTAACTTCCATCAATATATAATTGTCTGCATCACTTCCGATCCCCCATAAGTTTTTTTTATCTCGCAAAGATGTGTATATATATACATATACATACATAAACATACATATACATACATATATACATATCCTTTTTTATATGTGTTCCTGGGCGTTTAAAAATAAGTGTTTTGCGATTATAAACCGCTGTGACACATTTTACATTTTCTAAATAAATTAGTTTGTCATTTTCCTCGGAGCCACAGAAAGTGACAGATGCCCTTTGCATGGAGTCACTGAGAGACTTCCACTCACTGAGCTTCACAACGCATTTTTAAAGAACATCATGAGGAAAAACAAGATTCTCTCCGTTTGAGTCAGTCCAGCTTTTCACACCTCCACCACGTTAGCTCTGGGCTCAGATGACAACCTGACGACATGACTGACTAAACTTGAACTTGTTTCTGAGAGAATCTCCAGGCTGCATGACGTAACATCCTCCCCCACAACATCACCCCCATCATGTCAGCATGTCACCTTGCCTGCATGTCTCCCCCCCCCAGCAGCAGCAGTGCTTGGTGTTCAGCAGTAACCGACGTGACGTCCCATCCTGTAAGGCTTACTGATGGTAAGTAGTCCTGACATCGGGCTGGAGGTCAGGGGGACTTTGGATAAACATAGTCAGGGAAGGGGACTGGGGGACTGTGTATAAACGAATGGCAGGTGGGGCCACAGGGTAGGAAAGCAGGACAGTGGGGTTGAAGTACCACAGGGTAGGAAAGCAGGACTGGAGTTTGTTCAGTGAGATAGATAATAACAAACAGTGTTATAGCAGCCTCCTCTGTGGATAGATAGCTACATCTCCATAGGGAGCAAGAAGCCATTATGGTAAAAATAAAACTTTGATGCTGTCATTTCTTCTCGCTCTCCCTAACTGGAACACCTCATTCTAAAAACGCAACCACTCAACAGCCTCTCAGTGGAGCAACTGTGAGAACATATTTGTATGTGTTTGTGTGTGTGTGTGCTTGTTTATACAGATACATGGACTGTGTGTGTGTGTGTGTGTGAGCTTGAACATGGTATTTACAGGCTACTGCTCCCCCTTGGTCTGTTATTTCTCCCCTCTCTGGTCTTGCTGGCAGGGAAACAGGTCCCTCTCGCTCCCTTCCCTCTCATGACCCGTATCCACAGGCAACCAAATGGAATGGTGGGGCGGTGTGGGGGCCATAGGGCGGCTGCTGGGGAATTCTGGGAAGTGAAAAGACGTGATGACCTGGAGGTCAGGGCACTTTGGCTCCCGCTGCCTAAGTCACAGCACATGCCCCGGGCCGCCCTCCACCCCCCTGCCCGCAGAAAGAGAGGGGCACACAGCTACAAGACCCCCCACCAGGACACAAGATGGCTCCGCTTGGCTCCAGTGGCCCTGGATTAAGGCTGGGAAGAGGAAACCACAGGAAACCACACTGGGATGGAAGGCAGGCAGGAAGGAAGGAAGGAAGGAGGGAAGGAAGGAAGGAAGGAAGGAAGGAAGGAAGGAAGGAAGGAAGGAAGGAAGGAAGGAAGGAAGGAAGGAAGGAAGGAAGGAAGGAAGGAAGGAAGGAAGGAAGGAAGGAAGGAAGGAAGGAAGGAAGGAAGGAAGGAAGGAAGGAAGGAAGGAAGGCAGGCAGGCAGGAAGGCAGGCAGGCAGGCAGGCAGGCAGGCGGGAGGGAGGGAGGGAAGGCAGGAAGGCTGGAAGGCAGGCAGGAAGGCAGGAAGGAAGGAGGGCAGGAAGGTGGGAAGGAAGGAAGGAAGGCAGGAAGGCAAAAAATGAAGGAAGGAAGGCAGGCAGGAAGGCAGGAAATGAAGGAAGGAAGGCAGGCAGGAAGGCAGGAATGAAGGAAGGAAGGAGAATAGTCTTTAAAGGAGCTACCTCATTGTGATGCTGTCCTGAGCTCTGGGTTCCATCCTCCATCCCTGCTCTAATCTTCTCCCTCACTGTGAGAAGCAGGCCGGGCCAGTCAGTTTCCCACTCAGCAGGTTAAGTGGGTGTTTAGCATAGTGGTTTGTGGGGTTGAGAGTGTAATTTCCATGCATACCACATCCAACCAACCAACAGAAACTGACAGGGAGTAGGAGGAAAAGAGGCTAGTTTACTTTAGCCTATGCAACAAGAAGGCATGTTTTGATGCCACATCATGGTGCCATCATACAATCACCCCATCGCTTGTTCTCTATGTCTCTCTACGTCTCTCTCTGCACAGAACTTTCTGTCCCTATCTCTGTACTTATATCTCATTACAGTGTAGTCTGCCTGAGCAGCATTTCTCCCCTCCCTGTTGTGTCAAACACAATCATGTTCACCTCTCCATACACATTGATAGAGAACCCTAAATAACACGTCCTTATAGCCCTGTGTGTGTGTGTGTGTGTGTGTGTGTGTGTGTGTGTGAGTGTTTTAATGATCTGCCGCAAGCAAATATGTTTTGCCGCTGGAAGCTGTGAACTAAACTAATTATGACATCCCCTCTGTTCACTTCAATCCCAAACGTGTGAAATATTAATACAACTGTGGAGGAAAAAGACTCACTTTCTCGTTATTATATTTCCCTCACGTCACATTTAAGCGTTACGACTTTTTAAAACAAGCTTTGCAGTTTGAGGAAGATTATTAGAGTATTAAGAAGACAGACTGAATACTGATAGGCACCAGAGGAGGCTGGTGGGAGGAGCTATAGGAGGACGGCCTCATTGTAATAGCTGCAATGGAATTAATGGAACGGAGTCAAAGACGTCGAACGTATGGAAAACACGTTTGACTCCATTCCATTAATTCCATTACAACCGTTACAATGAGCCCGTCCTCCTATAGCTCCTCCCACCAGCCTCCACTAATAGGCACACTCCGAACAAAACACCTTAATGCCTGCCACCCAGTTACTCCTAAAACGTAATCTTTCAACTAATGTTGAACATAGAACCCAAGTCACTTTGCCAATTCAGTGTGAATAAGATACACCTACAAGGTTTCTCAGGTGTCTTGTCGGCATTTATAATTATTATAGCCGTGAGTAAATCACTATTTATGTCAGGCTGAGTCAGGAATACTTCACAGTCAGCCATTTGTGAGTCATCGGAATGCAGACTCTTTAAACTCCCCTCTTTCTCTCAGTGTCTGCCTGCTACTCTACACAGTGACTCAGCTAGGCTCTTTATTCCTATAATTCATCACTTACTTTATTTCATTTGAACTATAATGTGTTTTTCACGTTCTCTGATAGCATGAACGTAAATGAGAGAACAAAGGTTTCTAACGAGCGGCCAGCCAATTAGAAGACAGCTTTATTGCTTTGGCCTATCAGTAAACACGCCAGCCAGACAATGTAAAAAAAAATCAAATCAACGTGGAGTTTAGAGAATAGAAGCAGACAATATGTGCGGCAGAAGTGGCACTATATTCCCTATGGCCCCTGGTCAAAAGTAGTACACTATACAGGGAACAAGGATGCCATTTAGGACTTAACCAATAGCCTATAAATGCCAGACTCCTCTTGACGTCATCACTAAGCCCATATCTACTTTGATAATTAGAGAATGCTTCCTCCAATAGGATTTACATGATGAAGTTGATAACATGAGCAGACTGTGATTCTGGCTCAGTGGAGGCTCGGCGGATACTCTCCCTGGCTCAGTGGAGGCTCGGCGGCTACTCTCCCTGGCTCAGTGGAGGTTCGGCGGATACTCTCCCTGGCTCAGTGGAGGCTCGGCGGATACTCTCCCTGGCTCAGTGGAGGCTCGGCGGATACTCTCCCTGGCTCAGTGGAGGCTCGCGGCTACTCTCCCTGGCTCAGTGGAGGCTCGGCGGATACTCTTCCTGGCTCAGTGGAGGCTCGGCGGATACTCTCCCTGGCTCAGTGGAGGCTCGGCGGATACTCTCCCTGGCTCAGTGGAGGCTCGGCGGATACTCTCCCTGGCTCAGTGGAGGCTCGGCGGATACTCTCCCTGGCTCAGTGGAGGCTCGGCGGATACTCTCCCTGGCTCAGTGGAGGCTCGGCGGATACTCTCCCTGGCTCAGTGGAGGCTCGGCGGATACTCTCCTGGCTCAGTGGAGGCTCGGCGGATACTCTCCCTGGCTCAGTGGAGACTCGGCGGATACTCTCCCTGGCTCAGTGGAGGCTCGGCGGATACTCTCCTGGCTCAGTGGAGGCTCGGCGGATACTCTCCCTGGCTCAGTGGAGGCTCGGCGGATACTCTCCCTGGCTCAGTGGAGGCTCGGCGGATACTCTCCCTGGCTCAGTGGAGGCTCGGCGGATACTCTCCCTGGCTCAGTGGAGGCTCGGCGGATACTCTC
This sequence comes from Coregonus clupeaformis, assembly GCF_020615455.1. Lineage (NCBI taxonomy): Eukaryota > Metazoa > Chordata > Actinopteri > Salmoniformes > Salmonidae > Coregonus > Coregonus clupeaformis. The sequence goes on along the minus strand of NC_059221.1, from coordinate 23,839,985 downwards.
CCTGGCTCAGTGGAGGCTCGGCGGATACTCTCCCTGGCCGCTGTGACACTGGCTGAGTCCCAAATGGCACCCTGATCAGGGCCTACAGGAAATAGGGAAATAGGGTGTAGGAAATGTAGGAAATGGGGTGCCATTTGCTACACAGCCACTATCTCTTCCTAAGAGAATCAGATACAAATGTCCATCTCAAACCCACTGGCTGTAGTCCACAAATGTGTATGGCTTGCTCTCTCTGGTCCCGCTCCTCCAAAGTGTGCTTTACACTCAAAAAATTAGGGGTTCAACAACGGTTCTTCTAAGATCCTCAAAGTTCTTCAAAGAACCTTAGGGTTCTTGGCACAGAAAATTGCCCTCAAAAGGTTCTTCCAAGAACCCCATAGGAGGAGGGATTCATCAAGGAACCTCCTTAGTTGGTGTTTTTTTTTGCAAGAACCTAACTGCCCAACTGACACATTTGGATTTGAATTTGAAAGGACTGCAGGTGCAGGCACTTAACTGAAAAATGTAAAGATATCCTCAATTTATGGTAAGGTTTGTCCCTTATATGAGCTAAATTGATATTGTTTTATGATACCATTTATCTTTTCATATTTGTACAAATCTTTCTACAACAGAAAATGAACACAATTCAATGGATATCAATCAACAAAGAGGTAAATATATGTATGCTATAAGACTGTATTGGGTGCAGATGACTGAACTGCTCACTTTTGTGTCTGTAGGTATACAGATGAGGAGGCATACAAAGGTATGTCAATTGGTATTGGTATGTTACGCAGATCACATTTACCATCCTCCTCCCTTACCTCTTCAATTAATATCCCATAGGCCTCTACATTATGGACAAGGTATGTGTATGAAAACCATTATCAAAACAGTTTTTTTCCATTCACATTCACCACAAAAACCAAGGTATGAATACTGTGCATGTTTTGTTAAACCTCTGTTTCATTACTACTTTTTGGATTTACAGACTTCACCCTCCCTACACCTCTAATGAATATAACAGGAAACCTGTTCGATCACCATGCACTGCAAAATCATTCTGGCTATGGATACGGAAAATATCAATACATTAACATCAACACGCCAGAGGATATACCCATTGGACTCTGCTGGGAGTTTACCTCATTTAGATTTTTTTATTTTGCTTTGCCACTAAAATCATAGTAAACACGGACAACTAAAATATTGTGTTATTGTTGTTATTGTTATGCGTATTATTAATAATAATAACAATGATAATAGGGGAGGGGAGGGGGGAGGGGAGGGGGGTAGTTAAAATATTTCCCCCGAAAGGTGTTTCAAAAGGTTCTTCGAGGATCCATTAAAAGGTGTTCTTTGAATAACCCTCTTAAAGGGTTATTCGAAGAACTTATAGGGGTTCCCCCACAGTTTCAATTTGAAGAACCCCTAAAGGATCCTCCAGGAACCTTTTCTTTTTAGAGTGTAGAGAGGAGAGAGCATTGATGGGGATAACAGGGACAATACTCTCTATCCAGTTGACTACTGCTGGCATTGGTTCTATTTGGTTTGGGTTTAATGTGGTTCTGTCTGGGTGCCTTGCTATGCAGCGCTGTGCAGCGTGTTATCGTGGTTCTGCTGTGGGCCCTCGTCTAGCTCCCGTGACGCGCTGCCTTTC